>NC_051426.1:15578692-15588692 GCF_015228065.2 Penaeus monodon | reverse complement strand
AAGAAAGGAAGATAACACAAAGACAGCTGCGCGTGCACACAAAGGAGCAAGGAGGAGGAAGCGAGAGTGCTGAGTGCGGCGCCGAAATGCGACGGAGAGTGTGACATGGAGAGTCATCCAGCGTCCTCCGGGACCGAGTTAGCTCAGAGCCCAAGTTTACTAATTGACTGCCCCGGAAACTTGGACACTTGGAGTAAAGACTTGGGAATAAGCTATCGATCTCTCAGGTAACGCCGCCACCGAGTGCGGGAAGGAGGGCGTCACACGGCAGCTGGAGAAGCCCTTACGACAGAAGGGCGTCGGTGGGGAAGGGAGGGGGGTGAGGTGGTGGGGGGATGTTTCCGCTGATAAGAAATAATGATAGATTTAGTGACAACTGTAACGAAGGTATTCGTGATGATTATGTTGAGGCTTAATAGTAATCACAGTATTTTGCTGATAATGATGCGTCTTGCTGACGCAAATGATAATGATTAAGCTCATAATATTAAGCACAAGTGTATGCATTCGTGCAAAGTGCGCCGGGTATGGAAGCCACGAAGAAAGGACAAGCCAAGGAGCAGTGGGAATGGACGGGGAAAAGGAAACCGACGAGACATTAAAAAGGATTATGGAGATTAGGGAATCTAGACAAGTAATTAAAGGCGAGGAATAATTTGGAGATGATGATGATTGCAGGAAAGAGAAGTCTTAGCTAATTACATTAATTCGAAGTTCTAATTATTATTTTGATCTGATTAACACCCAGAATAAGAGAAAATTTCAGTCGTGAGTTGGAGCAGAAGAAATGCTCACGTGAAGGTCTCATTCTCAGAAGCAGTGGAAGGCGGCGCCGCACTCGGACTCGGAAGGCGCTGCAGCTCGTGTGTGTTGACCGAACTGGAACCCAGAGGCTTATCTCTTGTCTATCAGGAGTAGAATACGTTTAGAACATGGCTCGTAAAAAAGACTCTTTGTTCCAGGCTTTAAATCGCTTTCATCGTCCTTTTCTCAGATGTCTTTTCTCAGATTTGTCATTGCGTTTTGTAATTTAAGCAATTTTGTGACGTAATCTGACGTAGTCTGCGAGATCTCGCGGCGATCCTGGCTGCTTTAGTGGGTTTCCACTAGCGTGAGAGGCCGCTGTGATGGGGAGAAATGAAGATTAATCTCATGGCAGCGGTTGTTACCCGGCCACAAAAATTAGTTACGTTCTGGCCTCTAATCTCCGGAGGGGCCAGGCTTCCCGGCAGGGGTCGCAGTCCCTTGCATGGCGACGGAGCCGTGCAAGACCTGCCTTTTCTCAGGTGCGTCGCCCCTGCCACGAGGGCCACAATGACCCACTTAAGCGTTATGGGGAATTATTCTTCCAGCTTATGAGGCAAATGTTCTGCGGATGGCGTTTTAATGGCGGGCTTTAATTGTGGCCTTCTCTGGCTGGGTGCGGGGTCAGCGCGGCTCCGGGCGGGAGAAGATTACGGCGGCAGGGGGCGGGGCAGGAGACGGCTGGGGGCGGCAGCAGAGGGGTGTGTGGGTGGCTGCGCCGGCGTAGTGGCGCTTCGGAGGGCTAGGTGGACATGCGGTTTATAGGCGAGACCTTTGTGGAGGAATAATTACCGTTGGTTGATCAAATGCAACTTGGTATCTTGGATCTTGATTCAGGGTCGTGTATCTGTGTGCTGGGTGGGCGGGTAGGGTTTATGCCGTGTGCAATTATCCCTTTGATTAAGCACTAATTATCTTGCACGATCCATTCTCTCATTTACAGCTTCCGTAGTTCAGCAGAGTAGTGTGTGTTCTCTTGAGAATTTTGTATTGATGAATTTTCCTTTTCTTTGCAGGTATGTGTTTGGGTGACGTGTAATGTGCAGTACAGATAAAGGTGCGTTACTGTAATGATAATCAGTAATATGTTTTTTGATTGTCAACTGTGTATCTGGCAACCGATATAGGAACAATTTATGGTAGTTAAAGAAAGTTGCAAGCCACTACAATAAATCCAGCATTAATTTCAGTACCGCTTCCTCCTGTGTGATGAAGATGAGATTTCAGTGATGCCTCTATATGCTGATCCTTCTTAATTGTTAGACCCTTATATACTACGATCGGTATAATGAATGGAGTCTGTCGTGCTCTTTCTAATAAGGCGTATATCCCCATTCAGTCATGCAAATGAGGTGTATTAATGTCGTTAAATTCATTAACATTATGCCGAACGAGTGACACTCTGGCTCGAGTGCTATAATGAAACATTAATTAGAAATGCATGTCGATGAAGGGCTATATGTTCGACTGGTTATTAAAAAATATGCTCGTTCTATGTCAGTTTTCATTTGTACTTGTTAATTGGTGGATATGTTGATTGACAGCGTGTGTGTGTGTGTGTGTGTGTGTGTGTATGTATGTGTGTGTGTGTGTGTGTGTGTGTGTGTGTGTGTGTGTGTGTGCGTGTGTGTGTGTGTGTGTGTGTGTGTGTGTGTGTGTGTGTGTGTGTGTGTGTGTGTGTGTGTGTGTGTGTGTGTGTGTGTGTGTGTTTGCGCACGCGCGTGCGCGTGTATGTATATGTCTGTGTCAGTTTGTCTTGTGTGGTGGTTGTTTGTGTATGTGGTTCACATTTATAAATCTGTTGTGTATGTTCTGAAATAAATAGTATGTACAAGAAGACTGGCTTGGCTAAAACTATTTTACGGTGAACTACGCATATGCAAATACCATATTCTATTAGAGCAGAACAAGGCATAAATGAGATTGTGAATAGATTTTCCTTTATGAAGTTGAGTTGAAATGGAACAGATCTTTTTTCGACAAAATATTCATTCTCGCGTCAGCTTCTATGAGTGATTGTTAACCAACTGTAATTGGCTGCACGTGTTGATCAGCTTTCAATAAATTAACTTGATTTATTGTTTCGTTTATTATTATGTGTATTCTGTTGTCTGAGGTTTAAACATTCAGTTCAGAATAGAGCAAATAAGATTTTAGAGATGGCTGTCACAATTCTGGTATAAGTAAAGTATTGGAAAAGAATAAGCGCCTAAAATATCTCTTTTTAAAGTAAAAATCCCTTGCAGTGCGACTGGCATATCTACAACTCGAAATCCTCTCACTGTGATTGAAGGCTCTTAACGTCATCATATGTAATTTACTTTATATATATATATATATATATATATATATATATATATATATATATATATATATATATATATATATTATCCGCCAACGTTTTATTGTGAAGCTGGACGAGAAGGGAGAGAGTGGGGGGAGGGGGCGGCCTGATCCTCTCTGTCCTCTCCCTCCCTTACCCCACTTCCTTGTCAAAAGCCCATCGTTCCCCCGCCATTTACTAAATGGGGAAACGCCGATCTTCCCATTGATATCGGAAGAGGCTTCGGCTTCTAGTAATCAGTAAAAAGACGGCTGTTGCTTCTCCCGCCCACGTGGACAGGCTGGTGCAGGATAGTTGGTACGCCACAGCACCATAGCCAGGGAGGCCATAAACGCATTCAAATATTTAAAAATAGCCGTTGATATTGTGCGTTGGATGCCGTCCAATCAACGATCAGGTTCCTAGAGTGATGGCCAATGAACAGCAGCACATTATTCTTCGAGGATGGCAGAGCATCAAAAGAGAGGATTTTATTTACTTATTACTTTATTTATTTTATGCTTCTTTAAATTTTGTGGAATATATAGGATTTATGTCGAAGTGATTGAACCAAGCATATGTTGATGTTATAAAGGTGGGGTGGGGGAGCGAGCGTGGTTATGTGGAGGCACGCCTGGCGGAGGAGGGACCGCTCGAACTGCTCTTTCTGTCCCTCCGTTTCCCTCTCTTTCCTCGCTTGCTCTGCTGTCTGTCCTGCGCTCTCTCCCTCATTTAATATTCCTGCATACCTGAGTTCTCTGCTGTATCACCCACTCTTCTTTTTAGCATTCTATTCTAGTCAGCCGTATCCCCAAGCCCCTGTCCCTGCTCTTCTCGTGTTCTCTGCAGACCATGCCAGTGTTTTACTATATCTTTTTACTCGGTTCCTTTTCGCTCTTGCTGTTCTATGTACCATCGCTTAAGTCCCTCGTAATCCCTCTCCTTCATATCCCCCTCTCTCCAGTTCTTTCCCTTTCATCATATTTCTCCTTGTGACGTTTCTTGAGAGTTAACCATCGGTGTAGGACAGCTGTGAGTTTCAATAAGACCTTCATTTTCGAACGATGCGAGGGCGGACTTACCTTCAATATCTTTCCTTCCCCCTCTCTTTTACCTCTCTCCCTCCCATCCTTCCTCCCTCTCTTCCTCCTCCCCCTTCCTCCCTTTCTCCCTCCCCACCCCTTCCTCCCTTTCTCCCTCCCCACCCCTTCCTCCCTTTCTCCAACCCCCTCTTCCTCTCCAATTCTCCCCCTCCTTTTCCTCCTCCTTTTTCTTCCTCCTCCTCCTCCTCCCCCTCCTCCACCTCCTCCTCCTCCTCCTCCTCCCTCCCTCCCTTCCTCCCCTTCCTCCCCTTCCTCCTCCTCCCTCCTCCTCCTCCACCTCCTCCTCCTCCTCCCCCCTCTTCCGCCCTTCCTCCCCACTTCCCCCTCCCTCCCCTCTCCCCTCCCTCCCTTCCCTCCCTTCCCTCCCTCCCTCCCTTCCTACCCTTCCAGTGTCATTTGCAATTAATTTGTTTACTCTGCCGGAGCCTCTTGCATCGGCGTTTGCCTGAAAGTGGAATATTCTCGATTATTGGAGTCGGAGTCTCTCTCTCCTCTCCTTTCCTCTCCTCTCCCTCTCTCTCTCTCTCTCTCTCTCTCTCTCTCTCTCTCTCCTCTCCTCTCCTCTCCTCTCCTCTCCTCTCCTCTCCTCTCCTCTCCTCTCCTCTCCTCTCCTCTCCTCTCCTCTCCTCCTCCTCTTTCTCTTTCTCTTCTCTCTTCTCTCTCTTTCTTTCTCTCTCTCTCTCTCTCTCTCTCTGTGTTCCCTGATAGTGTGGCTTCGAGGAGGGTAGTCAAGTAGTGGGTCTTTTCATCTCCGGCGAGTCTGATCAAGGATGCGCACGAGATGCAGCATCAGAAATTCCGATAGGCCAGATGCAATTATTCGTGTCGGTTTTAATTGTTGTTGACCTCCGAATATGGAAGGTGCAATGGGGGAGGGGGGATAGGAGGAGGAGAAAGGGAAGGAGGAATGGGAAGATAAAGGAGGGAGGAGGAGAAAAAGAACAAGGAGACTTGATGGGAGAAGAAGAGGAGGAGGTATAAGACCCAGAGAAACTGGAATGAAGATGGAGAAGAAATGAAAGAAGGAAGGAAGATGATTAAATCGGAGAAGAGGGAGAGGAGGAATAAGACGAATAAAAAGAGGAGTGAAGATGGAGACGGAAGGAAGGAAGATGATTTGACGGGAGAAGAGGGAGAGGAGGAATGAGGGCGAGAGCAAGGAGCAAAATCCGGAGCGAGACACCCGGGTAAAGGTGAGCCGGTATGAATAATTATTAATGGCTCGGGAGGGAACGGTCCTCCCCGAAACGGCCTTTCGAGCAAACTCCCGGACGAGAATGCGAAGGAGCGCAAATTGCAAGAGCCATTCTGCTGTGAAGGAATTGGCGAATGAAGGACGAGGATCCTTCAGCCCGCTTTTTCTCTCTCGTTTTTCGTTTTCTCTTTTTTTTCATTCTAATTTCTCCTCGATAAGTGGGGGGCGGGATTTTTTGTCTGTTTGCTGTATTCTGTCGCTTCTGGGAAATGTGTGGTTTAGTCCGGTGTTGATTTTCAGCTTGCCTTTTTCTCTCTTGCTTTGATGAAGTAGTAAAGAGAGGGGGGGGAGTGAAGGTAAGAGTAAAGATTAAGGGCATAAGTAGGAGTGAGGGTAAGAGTACGAGTAAGAGTTGAGGGTAGGAGGGTAAGATTGTGTGCATGACTGTGTGCGTATACTTCATGCCTATTAACTTATGAAAGATATGAGGAAAAAAGAGACTGCTCGCCATACTTTCTTATGCAAAATTATATTTCACGTTTTTTGTGGTTTCCAAACCTTTCATCTCCCCCTACTCCCCCACCCCCACCCTCCTCCTACTCCCCCTCCCCTGCCCGCCCCTGCTCCCCCACACCTGCCCGCCCCTGCTCCCCCTCCCCTGCCCGCCCCTGCTCCCCCGCCCCTGCCCGCTTCCTTCACAGCCTGGCGGATACGCAAAAGTCTGAACATTTCTCGCTTCAAATTTATTCTCGTCATTCAAACTCGATCATTTCATTTTCTCGAAAAAAATGAAGAGGGAGGAGGCTTTGCGTTGGTGTATGTGATTATAATGCAAATATGACTAGTCTGTATGCAGATTTGTGAGGAGTAGCTGTAACTTTTCTCTTGTCATTGTGGGCAAGGTAGTCCTAATGGAATGGCTCTGTGCCAGTCTTGGATTTGAGCTTTTTTCACTTTCTCTCTTATTCTCACTTCCACTCTTGGGCACATGCACACCCCCACTCTTGTTCTCGCCTTCGTCCTCATCTTCACCCTTATTCTTAGCCTCTCTCCCTCTCCCTCTCCCTCTCCCTCTCCCTCTCCCTCTCCCTCTCCCTCTCCCTCTCCCTCTCTCTCTCTCTCGCTCTCGCTGTCTCTCTCGCTCTCTCTCTCTCTCTCTCTCTCGCTCTCTCTCTTCTCTCTCTCTCTCTTCCCTTTCCCTTTCCCTGCCTCTGTCTCACTCCCTCACGCTCTCCTACTCCTCCTCCCGCTCCTATCCCAATCCCTTGCCCTCTCTCTCTAAGGCAAAGTTTGGGAAAAAACTTGCCTTCACCTTTTTTCCATTTATAATCTAGGAAAGTAATTTCGTTTCTCATTACGATAGTGTTTCTTTGCGTTAATTTTGACGCGATTTTCGAGGCCTTCAAGCCGGAACTCGCCCTTAACGCCGACAAGAGGCAGGGGTCTTGTCGGGTGAAGCAGGGGGGGGGGGGGGTATGCAGAAGGTGATTAGAGAGAAGCGAATATGAGGTGCGTAAGGGGGAGAAGGAAGAAGAAAAGTGGGGGGGGGGGGAAGGAAGGGGAGATTAGAGAGAGGAAAGCAATAAGAATGAAGTGGTTGTGGAGGAAAGGGAAGAGGGAAAGAAGGTAGATGCAATAAAAGGAAAGAATTGGAGAAAGAGGAAAAGAAGGTAGACGAAAGAAAAAAAGAAACTAAGCGATTAGGGAAGAGGAGAAAAATGGGAGGAGAGGAAAGGGGAGTGGTTGGAGGTGGACGCAGGGGGAAATGGAGGAGGAGGAAGCGAAGGCAAAGGAGGAGGAAGAGAAAGGAGAGGAGGAGCAGGAACAGCCCTCGCGCCCACGAGCCCTCCCGCCCACGAGCCCTCCCACTCTCTCGCCCACCTACCCAGAACCCCGCCCACCCTCTCGCCCACCCACCCAGAACCCCGCCCACCTCTCGCCCACTTGTCCAGAAGACCCACCCGCCCACTCGCCCGCCCACTCGCCCACCCAGCCGCTCCCGATCCCGCCTCATCGCACTCGAACGTCTCCGGAAAAGATGGGTTTCAATTTTGGCGTCATTTCGCGTGTGAAAGTAAGACGCCGTAAAAATGCTGAAGGATCCCCGCGCAGACATTCTCATCCTCGGATTAAGGGGAAGGGGAAGGGGGTGGAGGGAGGGGAAGGGGAAGGGGGTGGAGGGAGGGGAAGGAAGAAGGGGGTGGAGGGAGGGGAAGGAAGAAGGGGGTGGAGGGAGGGGAAGGAAGCAGGGGAGGAAAAGGAAGGGAAAGGGGAAGGGGAGGAGGAGAAGGAAGGGGAGAAGGGGGAGCAGGAAGAGGAGGAAGAGGAGGACGAAGAGGAACGGGGAAGGGGAAGGGGAAGAGAAGATGAAGTGGGAGGGAGAGAGGAAAAGAGGGAGCGAAGGAAGGCGAGAAAAGAGTGTAATTGAGGTGGGAGAGAAGAAGAAGAAGGGAAAACAGGAGTAGTTGGAGAAGAGGAATAGAACGGGAGAAGGTAAGGGAGGAGGAACTAGAAAAAAGGGAAAATAATGAGGAGGAAAACGAGAACCAGAAAAGATAAGATAAAAGTGGGAATGAAAGGAGGGGAAGGAGAATAAAATGGAGAGTGAGAGCGGGAATAAGAAAGCTGAATAAGGGAGAGACCAAAATAAACAAGAAGGCAGGAAGGCAGGGAAAATTGATAAATTTACTTGAAGTTTTCACTTTAATTTACTCATCATTTTTCATCTTGATTCTGACGCGGAGGAGCAGATGCTCTGTAACTGTCGACCCGGAGATGGCGGAGGACAAGTCTGACGGCAGTATGCGTATATATATATATATATATATATATATATATATATATATATATATATATATATATATATTATATATATATATATATATATATCGTATACACACACACACACGCACACGCACACGCACACGCACACGCACACGCACACGCACACAGATACGCACACACACACGCACACAGATACGCACACACACACTTACACACGCACACACGCACACACGCACACACACATACACACACACACATACACACACACATACACACACACATACACACACATACGCACACGCACACGCACACGCACACGCACACGCACACACACACATACACACACACACATACACACACACACATACACACACACACACACATACACACACACACATACACACACACATACACACACACATACACACACATACACACACATACACACACACACACACACACGCACGCACGCACGCACGCACGCACGCACACACTGAATTTGGGATGACGCCTGTCCGACAGACGCATACATATATTCAAAAAGCCTGATTCAGAGGCGTAGCCACGCCGAGAAACCTTCCATCCGGCAGGCAGTACACGTGACAGCCGGCGGCAGGTGAAGAGAGCCTCCAGCCGGTTCTCGTGGAGCTTCGTATAGATTCCGCCGATGTTTCGCCTCCGCACAGTGAGTCCCTCGGCGCCGCCATGGCTCTCATGCCAGCCTGCCTTTGCCTGTGCTCAGCGCTCAACGCTGGAGCCTCGCCCTCTGCTGCTTGAGCACGCTGGTCGAGGGACACCAAATGCTGGGACGCAGTGGCGGGCCGCCTGCGTCCAGGGACTGGTGCGGGCCGTTGCGTTGGAGTCGAAAGTGCCAGGCATAAGTCGCCCACACACACACAGGCGGGCGCCCCCCCCCCCCCCACAGTCTACTTTATAGCTCAGCAGCACATGGAGCCCCTACCCCCATCCTCGCCTCCCACCCCCCTCACGGCGCCGCGAGAGGCCGACGGGCGCATCCTGCGCCGCGGAGGCCGCGTTCACACAGGTAACGAGAGGCGAGTAAACACATCATTATCGCTGTGCAAACTCACTCTACGGAAGAAATATTGGGAGTTGATGTTTATTTTCGGAGTGAGATTGCGGGCGGCGTTCAGGCAGGAGACCGGGCGGGCGGGGAGGAGAGTGAGGCGATGCAGCTTCGAGAGCAATTCCGAGAGCGGCGCTTGGAGGGGATGGCGAGGCCTTGGGGAGTGGGGAGGGAGAGGGAAGGACGCAAGAGAGGAGGAGGACGAGGGCGTGGGAGGGGCGTAAACGTGGGAAACGGAGAGGGTCACTTGGAGCATGATAGTTGGCTCCGGCGAAGGCGCGGGTGGAGGGGGTGGGAAGGGGGGAGGCGGTGGCGGTGCGGGGATCGGGTCCAGGGGTGGGAAGGGGGTCCAAAGGGGTGCGAAGGGGGTCCCTAGGCACACAATGGCGGGTAGTGAGGGCCATAATGGTGGAGCGATCTGGAAGGGAATGATTGGAAGATAGAGTCGGGGGGTGGGGGGGGGGCGTATTTCTTGCTCTTGCATGCGCTATTCCGTCTTTATCGGCAATTTCTCCTCTTTCCGTGTTCTCAGCATTTTCTGCCTCGGACACTATTCACTATCTTGGATTGCCTGCCATAGGTGAATAAGGGCGAATTTGCCTTGTCGTCTCCCGCGTTCGTACCTGCCGCGCTCAGTGAGGCAGCAGATTCCGTGGAGTTCATCTCCGCTTATGAGAAGTTATTCCCTTTTATTGGCATGTTGC
>NC_051426.1:15548692-15553692 GCF_015228065.2 Penaeus monodon | reverse complement strand
CCTCCTCCTCCTCCTCCTCCTCCTCTCCTCCTCCTCCTCCTCCTCCTCCTCCTCCTCCTCCTCCCACTACTACTGTTACTGTCATTATCATCATTATCATATTCAGTTTTTTTTATGTTTACCCGTATTTTCTTGATTTGCAACTGCGCCTCCCTCGCGCGCACTCAGGAGGACATCATTATTGCAGCGGCGATACAAATTGCAGAGTGCAGAGCTTGCATGGCGCAGATGTGTCATGATGAGGTTCATGATGGCAGGATCATTCATCGCATTAGCGTCATGCATTGTCTCGAGCGAAAGGAGGAGGAGGTAAAGGGGGAAGTGGTGGAAGAGACAAGAGAGGAGGTGGAATGGGAGAGAGGAAGGAGGAAGAAAGAGGGGAGATGAAAAAGAGGAGACTGGGAGAGATAGGACGGAATGGGAGTGAGGAGAAAGCGAGGGGAGATTGGAGAAGGGAGGGAGCGGAGAAAGAGGAAGGAAAGGATGGTAAGGTGGGAGAAAGAGGGGAAAGAGAGAGAGGGATGAATCGTGATGTGGTAAGTTTAGAGAGAAAGAGAGGATTTGAAAGAGACAAAGGAAAGGAAGCGGAGAGAATAAAGGGGTGGGGAGAAGGGGGTAGAAAGAAGAGAATGGCAGTTGAGGTGGGAGGGAAGGGAAAGGGGAAGAGGTAGAGGGAGAAAGAAAAAGGAGAAAGAGAAAGGAGGGGAGAGGACAGAGGAGGCGGGGTGGGAGGGAGCTTTAATGCAAAAGGAAGAATGAGATGAGGGAAGGGAGGAGGGAGAGATGAGAAAAGAAAGGAAGAGGAAGCGACAAGAAAGAAAAAGGAAGAACAGAGAGCAAAGAGACAGGAGGACGGGGCGGAAGGGAGAAATGGTAAAAGGAGGATTAGATACTGCAAAATGAGGAAGAGGAAGGTGGTTGATGATGAGCTGAAATGTAATAGAAAGGAGGAAAAGGAGTGATAGAAAGGAAACAGAGTAGAATGATAACCGGCGAAGTAAGACAAAGGGGAGAGGAGACTGAGACTAAGGAAGGAAGGAGGTGGAGAGCCAGGCACTGAGTGGACGGCATGAGCGTGATAGGGAGTGGAATAAATGGAAGGAGAGACGAAGCAGGGCGAGAAAACGTTGCTTGCGAGCCGGGGGCCTCCTAATGGCAGTCAGCACAACTTTATGCGTGTCTCACTAGCTTGTATGGGCCCCTTTCCTCCTCATTATGAAGCCTTGTCGTTCGTCCACTGAAAGTGTCTTCATCCTCCTCGTCATTATTATTATTTTTCTGCGCCTCCTCTTCCTTCTAACTCATCTCCTCGTCGCCACCGCATCATCTTTCCTCCTCCTCCTCCTCCTCCCCCTCTTCCTCCTCCCCCTCTTCCTCCTCTTCCTTCTCCCCCCTCTTCCTACCCTCCTCCTCCTCCCCCCTCTTCCTACCCTCCTCCTCTTCCCACCTCCCCCCTCCCTCCCTCCCTCCCTCCTCCCCCCTCCTCCTCCCCCTCCCCCTCCCCCTCCTCCTCCCTTCCTCTTCCTCCCCTCTTCCTCCCCTCTTCCTCCCCTCTTCCTCCCCTCTTCCTCCCCGACCGCCGTGGCCGTGTAAGCTCGACATTCGAGAGCTTTTATGACCTTCGGCTGCAGGAGAGAGCCCGTGGGCGGTGGGCACCCCCCCCCCCCCTCCTGCAAGTCATCCTCTTCCATGGTTTCCCTCCTTCTCCCGTTTCTCTTCTTCTTTTCTTCTTGATTTCTCCTTTCTTCTTCTTCTTCTTCTTCTTCTTCTTCTTCTTTTTTTTTTCTTCTTTTCTCCTTCCTACTCCATTACATCTCCTGCCTCCCTCATACTTCCCTTTCCTCCCTTTCCTCTTCCTCTTCCTCTTCCTCTTCCTCTTCCCCTTCCTCCTCCCCCCTCCATTGTCCCATTTTCGTCTCCCTCCACTGCACGTGCTCCACCCCCCCTTTCCCAACCCCTGTCTTCTAAGTCTGTCTGCTTTGAGACTTTGGGATGGAAGGAGATGGCTAAGAAATCAAGGAAGGATGGCAATGAAATAGGAGGGGAAAGTAAAAGAAAAAAAATCGTCATCGCTGGAAACGCCAATGCATTGTATATATGGTATAAAATTTATATGCGAGTTACAGTGTTACAGTCAGGCTTTGTGTCCCGCAGAAGGTGTTGAGTTGGCAACACTGGCCTCCTTTAAAATCCCTGACAGCACTGATCTGGTAACGATGTTCTCCGCGCGTCCTCCTCGGCGCCCTGAACACTGCCTTGTTCAAGGAGCCATCTATATGCGTCGATCAAGTTCTGATGACGCGCTATTTTCGTCCGACAGATTTGCAGAGGACTTTTTTTCTCTTCGCCGCTTCAGGTACTCTCTGCCCTCTTCACCTGTCGATCTTATTCTCCCTTGGCGTCGCCGGCTTTGTTAGGGGCAGGCGAGAAGGACGGGCGACGAGGAACGCACTTTGGCTCTCCATAGAGGGAAAAGTGGACGTGGCCGTCTCTGCTGTGTAGTAGACGCCACGTGTCCTTGGTCGGTCGGTCGGTCGGTCGGTAGAGAGAGAGAGAGAGAGAGAGAGAGAGAGAGAGAGAGAGAGAGAGAGAGAGAGAGAGAGAGAGAGAGAGAGAGAGAGAGAGAGAGAGGGAGGGAGAGAGAGGGGGGAGAGAGAGAGAGAGAGAGAGAGGGAGAGAGAGAGAGAGAGAGAGAGATTCATCTGATTTCACACTGAGAGCCATAATTTTCATGGTCTGGGAAATGCGTTCTCCCGTCCATATCCTGCGCTTACAAGCTGTGAACTGCAGTGTTGACGGCGGGCTGATGGCGCTGTTGGCATTACTGCATTTGACGGATTTTGCCTCCAGGTTTCGAAGGGGGGGAGGGGGTGGAGGTGGGGGGCGTCATTCTCTCCCCTCGCCGCGTCACTTTGGGCGGAGATGGGGAGACAGAGAAGGTTCTTATGGGGAATGGGTGGCGGTGGTGGTGGGTTTCGGGAGGGCTGTGTGTGGGGTGGGGGGGGTGGGGTTAAGAGGGCGTTGTATGGTATGGAATCGGGGGGGGGGTTAGGGGGACCTCTGGGGTGGGAAGGCGTTGAATGGGGAGTGCGTTAGACGGGGTCGGGATGAGGGTCCGGAAGGTCGCTGTAGGAGTCGGGGGAAGCGGTATGTGTGAACGGCGGTGAAGGTGGGGAAGGGGGCGCTGTATGGAGTGGGGGGGAGTGGGGGGAGGGCCTTGTATGGATTGGGGGGGGCCCTGTATGGGAGTGGGGATGGGGAGGATTAGGCTGCTGTGGATCAGGCGACAAATAGCATATATATTTAGGTCGTGGTTTTGTTTCATGAGATTAGAGAGGATTTAGAGCCCAGTGCGGAGCTGCCACGAGGGAATGAGTATGAAAAATGTCTGGCGGAAAATGAGGAAAATCGTCGCGTCGATTAGGGGTTCCGAACCTAAAGGCAAAAATAAAGAGTGGGCATAAAGGTCAAACCGAGGAGTGAGCGTGAGCAGGGGGGGTCAGCAGTAGTACAGGTCAGCAGGAAAGAACGTGTAGTATCGACCATAATTTAAAGGTGTACACACAACCCGACCCATGAGGCAACTCCACAGCCAGGGAGTGCCCGGGATTGCCGGGCATTGCAGGCCGCGATTCTAGTGACCTGTACTGCAG
This sequence comes from Penaeus monodon, assembly GCF_015228065.2. Classification (NCBI taxonomy): domain Eukaryota; kingdom Metazoa; phylum Arthropoda; class Malacostraca; order Decapoda; family Penaeidae; genus Penaeus; species Penaeus monodon. The sequence goes on along the minus strand of NC_051426.1, from coordinate 15,550,039 downwards.
TGTAGGTTGTGGTGGTTTGTGATTTGGTTATTAGTGAAGGATCACGTTGCCGGTGTGACGTCCCTCGCCTCAGGCCGCGATTCAGCCTCTCCAGCCTGGCCTGAAATGCAGGCCGTGAGGGCTTAAGCCATGTACCTCTCTCCCGGCTGCAAGAGGAGTGCTCTGGGCGGCTCGAGTGTCGTGCCCGACGACGTGTGGCCCTTCCTGCGGCTGCTCTCTGCTTCGGCTGCAGATGATTTGCTCGACGGCGGGGACATTTCCGCCCTCGGGATTACGGGCCATTTGATGACACTGCCTTCGGCTCGGGGTAGAGGAACAGGGACCTAAGCAGAAAGGGGCCTCAACGAAGTGGCGGACAATGAGGGCGCAACGGCTGGGTAGCCCCGAATGGGAAGCCAGCCGAGTGGTGAAGGAGGGAGGCAAGGCGAGGCGGAAGGGGCAGGCAAGACGAAAGGAGAAGAAGGAGCAAGACGAGGCGAAAAGAGGGAACAATGCGAGGGGAAAGAGGGAGTTAAGGCGAGGAAAGACGAGGGACACACTGCCTGTTTCTTCTGTTTCTCATGCAAGGCTCGTGTTTATACAGACGGCGGAATATAATGGATGTAAGAGGTTGCTAGCGCTCTTCCCCCCCCCCCTCTCTCTCTCTTTTTCTCTCTTTCTCTTTCTCTGTGTGTGCATATATATATATAATATATATATATATAAAATATATATATATTATATAATAATATATAATATATATATATATAATATATATATGTAATATATATATATATTATATATATAATATATGTAAATATATATATATATATATAACTATATTATATATATATATAATATATATATGTAACTATAAATATATAAAATATGATATATATTATATATATATATAATGTATATAATTATATCAGTATATATATATGATATTATATTATACTATATATATATATATATATATAATACTATATATATATATATGTATATATATATATATAATTATATTTTTTATATATATATATATAATTATATATTTATATTATATATATTATATAATATATATATATATATATTATATATTATATATATATTATATATTATATATACTATATATATATATATATATATTTATATATATATATATTTATATATTATATATATATATTTATATATATTTTATATATATGTTATATATATATATATATTTATATATTTATATATATTTTTTATTTATTTATATTTGTATATATATTTTATATATATATATTTATATTATATTTATATATATATATTTATTTATTTTTATTAATATTTTTTAATTTATAATTTTTTATTTTTTAATTTTTAAAT
>NC_051426.1:15536277-15548592 GCF_015228065.2 Penaeus monodon | reverse complement strand
CTCTCTCTCTCTCTCTCTCTCTCTCTCTCTCTCTCTCTCTCCCTCTTCCTCCCCCTCCCCCTCCCCCTATCCGTCTCCCTCTCCGCCTCCCTCTCCCCATTTCACAGCATGTTACTTCTGTCACACTTAATTCGTCTCACATTCATGTCGGAAGAGAAGGAACTTGTTCAGATACAAAGGTATGTATTTCCCGAAGCTTGTTAACGAGGAATTTAATTAATGTCTGAGGGCCACCTGTGTGTTTGTTGGCACCTATCAGACGGGTTTTGTAAATTCTGTGTTCTTTTTATTTGTTTAGTATCTTTTTTCCCGCCATTTGATGAGAAAACGCTGGAGGGGAAGAATCCGTTGTGAGCGCCAGGCGTTTTTGTTGGAGCTCTTTGTAAACAGCCGTCTTTGGTGCGTACATATTTTTTTTAGCAATCGGATGTTGCAGTTTTCTGTCCTAGTAAGTGGAACTCTACAGTTTAGCCTATGAAGAATATATTTGTTTATTTATTATTTTATTTTATTTTTTTGCAAAAGCTTGTTGTTTGCTCACATCCTTTACGACGTGCTACAGGTGCATGCAACGCAACCCTCACTTGCAAAAATAGACGGAGAGGGTTTCAGCGCATGTATTATAGACAGAGAATATCAACAAAGAAGTTTCCCGTCGTCATCTTTAACTACACGCATGAATTTTTGTACCTCGATTTTTAAGCACAGTCTTTGCACGACAAGGGACGCGAACTTCCTTGTCGTGAGATGCAAAGGATTTGTTTTCTAGTTAGAGTAATCGGCGCAGGCTCTCCATCACGCGGCGATTACGCTCGCCATTCGGAAGTCTAGAGGCGCGCTGCAACTCGCTGCAACTCGCTGCAACGCACTTCCGGTGTTTACACTAAACATTTCCGCGCGTGAAAATTTTGCTGGTGCAAAATTTAGCGACAGGAGACAAATGGGGAAGAAAGTGCCGAAAGGTTTTTTTGTTTACTTGTACGGAATCCTAAAGGAGCGAAAAGGAGTTTAATTGCATTACCTCGACAAGCCGCCAACCCGTAAGCTGATCTTGGGAAGCCGTGTAAAGCGAATCGGACAAGTGAGCAACAATGGCTGTGGGTAGGGAGTTTCAGGTGGAAACTAAATGCGTGGAAGTTGATTATTAAGGAAAATTACTTAGCCGAAGTCTTAGTTAATTAAGGAAGTTTAACATTTTGATGAAAGAGTAGTGCTAAGGCCACCCGATTTTCACACAAGTAGTTCCAGGAAAAGGATGAAATTAACACAACCTCAAATATTTGTTATGATTCAACAGCGGTGGAAAGCCGCGGCCGCACACGCCGCCAGGGACGCCCTCAGAACCGCGGCGGCCTTCACAGAGCAGGGGCGCGAGCCAGTATCAGAGCGTGTTTGCACTGATAGCATCTCCAGCTACAGCATCTCCACAAACATTAACTTTGTTCACCTCCTGCCTCTCGCATGCAGCTACACGTGATAATAAGGATCTAGATAATAAAAATTTACCGGTAGTTGTTGAGTCGGATTTTTACATTTTATTGATATCCATTTTTTTCCCTTTTTCGTTCTGTCGCCTTCAAGTATTTCAGGCACATCGGACAGGTTTGCCTCGCGCGCGCCCCCGTGAGCAGTCGGGTGGATGTGATGCGCGGGCGCGACAATGTCGACCGACAGCAGCCCTTTAAAGTCCTCAAAGCTCTCAAAACGTAAAAACTGGCGAGCTCGTCGCTTCTGTTTGGAGTGGCCGAGACAGCCAGGGGCTTGGCCTCGGGATCAACCTCCGCAAGGATAAAGAGGATTCAGTAATGGCGACGTCAACACGTAATGCTCACGCCTTGGAGAAGCGAGGAGCAAGCGGGAAGCGGTCGCCGCCGTATCCTCGCACAAACATCTCTCCACCTGTTGCACGGCTAGGATTGGGGGAGGAGAGGGGGGGAAGGGAGGTTATCCTGCGTGACTAACATTGCATCCTTCACATAGCTGGCACACCGCCGCCCCGCCTCGACACAGCTTGGCGCGCGTGACCGAACTGCCGATTGCAGCTTATGGCGGAAGGTTGCCTGGATGGGGGAATCCTCGAGGAGGACGAGGCTGTCAGGGGAAGATAGGGTCCTGCTGGGCATCGAGAGGCCTGGATTTCTGCGACAGCGCTAGAAAGAGTGTGAGTGCCCTAGATGCGCTTGAGGACCTTAGACCAAGTGTAATGATCCTGGGGAGTGCACGGCGCACCTGGGGTAGGAGTGTGATCGTTCGAGGGAGAGGGTGAAAGACTAGGTAGAGAGTGATTGCCCCGCGGGAGAGAGAGAAGCGACTGGAAAAAGAGTGAGGGGACGAGATCCCCGAGAGAGGCAGCCGGAAAGACAGGGCAGCGTGTGGAAGCGAGCTGGGGGGAAGGGGGGGGGCCAGGAATGTCTGCGCGGAGGGCGAGAAGTTGTTGCACAAGTATGAGAGATCGGAAGTGAGTTGAATGGGCCTTCCAAATGCTTGAGAGTGTCGGTGGGATGTGTGAGCGTCCTTCAGGAAGTGTGAGTGACGTGCAAAAAAATCGGGAAAGATATGCGGGGAGGTTTTCCATCAAGTCTAGTTAATTTGCATATGTCAGCCTCAGGGCAAATTGTTCCCCGGCGGGAGGACAAAGACAAAGGCGGAATGGAAGAACCAGAGAAAGCAAGAGCGAGGGGAGGAGAACGCTGGTAGAGAGGGAAACAGAGAAGCGAAGAGACGAAAAAAATACATATATAAACTGACGGAGAAAGAAGGGGAAGGGGAGAGAGAAGGAAAGGAAGAGACAGGGAGAAGCGAATGGGTTTGTAAAAATAAAGAACCAAATGAAGAGCCGTAGAAGCGGCGCCTCACGAAATCTGGATTGATTGTGAGTCCCCGATAGTTCACGAAACAACAGGAATGTTTGGTCGTGTCAGAGACGAAGCGACAATTTACGCGAACCGGAACAAACAAGAGGCGGCCTCTGGAAGTTGGAACTAGGGCGACGTCATCTGTGTGAGGGGAAAATAGGTAAGGAGCAGTTTATAGAAGCAGCGAAGAGGGAAGTGTGGGCAGACTGTTCAAACGCACAAAAGGAAACGGCAAGGAGTAAATATGTATTGTAAAAAACATCTGGCTTTGTGTCACATTCTTTATGATCTCAAAGGTCTGAAGGCTGCAGTATAAAGCATTGCAAACAGTATATAAATGAAAATTTTTCTGCGGATGATATAGCAGACGGGCATTGGTGTGCAGCGAAATCAAGGCTTGGGTGCAGCGGCATGGCGGAACAAGCAGTTTGGAAGAAAAATGTAAAGTGTTATTTAAACGTCCACGTACAGTATATCTCAATCACTCAGTGTCGTGTGATAAGCCTTTTGAAAAACCCGAGGTGAAGCCTATGTGAATAAAGATTAATCTGAAGCATTAGGAGACGTACTTACATAAATGTGTAATGGAGTAATAATTGTATAATATGCCAGTATATCAAATCGTAAAAAAGGCCACTCTAGAATAAGGATAAGCGGCTCTTGAAAAGACGTCCCCGCCCTCGGCCGAGCACCAAGCAGCTGTTATAGAGGCCTTCAGAGAGGATCGATCCGGCTGATTTAAAGAGCGACTTCAGGCAACGTGTCTCCGATAGATATTTGCATTTCGGGAGTTTATTTGAAAGAAATCGGGGCGAGGCTAGTGAATGGGTGAGCCGAGCCTGGCCTGGCACTCGCTGTAATGGGTTTTCCCCGAATACTTGGACGTTTGCGTTATGGGGATTGAGGCTGCAGGACGGTTGTTAATCCGAGATGACGGGCACCGCGGTCGCTCGGCAGAACAGACCTCGGAACATTTGCTTCGGGAGGATAAGCACAGGTGATACTGTACCAGACCGCGTCCAGATTGCCAGTCGATCTTGGCCAGAACGGCGTGAATGCCCCGGGGGGATTCGCATACGACGCGAAATGCGAAATGGGCAGATGCGATAGGGAACGATAGCTCCCTTGCGCGCTCGTGGAGGAAGCTGCTCCTCAACCTCTCAGCTTCTCTGAGATCGTGAAAGGTCAGGTCGGGTCAAGGTGCAAGTCTGGGAAGGATTTAAAGCGGAGGGGCCACGTCGCAGGCACTCGTTAAAAGGGCATCCAGTAACAAACATGCATTCGTTTTCGTTCGGGCATGCAGCGACGAACTGTCAGTCTTTCAATCAATCGTGCAGCAACGGACAGTCAATCGGTCAAACCGTCATGCAGCACCGAAGTCAGTCTTTCATGGTTACAGATCAATCAGTCGTTCAGTCATGCGATTCCGGAAAAGATAGTCATCCAAGCAGCCATGGAACAACTAACACTTAGTCGTTCAAACAAGTCTTGCAATAACGAAACAATCAGGCAGTACTAAACAATGTCATTCAATCATGCAATACCGAACACTTAGTCGTTCAGTCATGCAGCGGCGAACAGTCAGCCAAGGCGTGGGCTGGAAGAGGAAGGTGGAAGGAACAAAAAGCAGCGAGATAACACAAGTGAAGCGAATCAGGATGTCGCGGCGTGGCGCGTGCTGTTCCTCCTTGTCGCGCCGACCGCCAGCTGATCGCCGGAACAGGGCGACCGATGGCGGAGTCCCGTGCATAAGGCTTGGTCGAGTAGATGGGAGGACTCGGCTGAGCGGGGCGTCTCCTCGCTCTGTCGGTCTGTCTCTCTTTCTTTTTCTCTTTCTTTCTTCCTTTTTTTTTCTCTCCTTCTGCCCCTCTCCTCTTTCTTTGTCTTTCTCTCTCTCTCTCTCTCTCTCTCTCTCTCTCTCTCTCTCTCTCTCCTTCTCTCTCTCTCTCTCTCTCTCGTCTCTCTCTCTCCTCTCTTCTCTCTCTCTCTCTCTGTCATCTCTCTCTCTCTCTCCTCTCTTTCTCTCTCTCTCTTCCTCCTCTCTCTCTCTCGTCACTCTCTCTCTCTCTCTTTCCCCCTCTCTCTCTCTCTCTCTCCTCTCTCTCTCTCTCTCTGTCACTCTCTTCTCTGTCACTCTCTCTCTTCGTCTGTCACTCTCCTCTCTTCCTGTCCATCTCTCTCTCTCCTCTCTTGTCATCTCTCTCTCTCTCTCTCTCTCTCTCTCTCTCTCTCTCTCTCTCTCTCTCTCTCTCTCTCTCTCTCTCTCTCTGTCACTCTCTTCTCTCTCTCTCCTCTCCTCTCTCTCTCTCTCTCTCTTTTCTCTCTCTCTCTGCCTCCTTCTCTCTCTCTGTCTCTCTCTCTCAATTTATCTCTCTCTCTCTCTCTCTCTCTCTCTCTCTCTCTCTCTCTCTCTCTCTCTCTGTCACTATCTCTCTCCTCTCTCTCTCTCTCTCTCTCTCTCTCTCTGTCTCTCTCTCTCTCTCTCTGTCTCACTCTCTCTCTCTCTCTCTCACTCTCTCTCTCTCTCTCTCTCTCTCTCTCTCCTCTCTGTCACTCTCTCTCTCTGTCACTCTCTCTCTCTGTCATCTCTCTCTCTCTCCCCTCATCTCTTCTCTCTCTCTCCCTCTCTCTCTCTGTCCTCCTCTCTCTCTCTGTCACTCTCTCTCTTCTCTGTCACTCTCTTCTCCTTCTCTCTTGTCACTCTCTCTCTCTCTCTTTTCTCTCTCCTCTCTCTCCTCTTTTCCTCTCTCTCATCTGTCATCTTCTTTTCTCTCTCTCTACTCTCTCTCTCTCTCTTCATCTCATCTCTCGTCTGTCCTCTCTCTCCTCTCTACTCTCTCTCTTTCCCCTCTCTGTCACTCTCCTCTCTCTCTCTCTCTCTCTCTTCTCTTTCCTATCTGTCACTCTCTTTTTTTCTCTGTCTCTCTCTTTTTCCTCTCTCTCTCTGTCTCTCTCCCCTCTCTCTCCCCTCTCTCTCTCTGTCACTCTCTCTCTCTCTCTCTCTCTCTCCTCTCTCTCTCTCCTCTCTCTCTCTCTCTCTCTCTCCGTCTCTCTCTTCTCTCGTCTCTCTCTCTCTCTCTCTCCCTCTCTCCTCTCTCCTCTCTCTCTCTCTCTCTCTCTCTCCTCTCTCTCTTCTGTCCTCTCTCCTCTCTCTCTCTCTCTCTCTCTCTCTCTCGCTCTCTCTCCTCTCTCTCTCTCTCTCTCTCTCTCTCTCTCTCTCTCCCCTCTCTCTCTCTCTCCTCTCTCTCTCTCTCACTCTCTCTCACTCTCTCTCTCTCTCTCATTCTCTCTCTCTGTGCACTCTCTCTCTCTTCTCTCTGTCCCCTTTTCTCTGCTCTCGCTCTTTCTCTCATCCTCTCTCTTCATTTACTCAATCTGCTGTCTCTCTCTCTCTCTTCTTCTCTCTCTTCTCCTGTCACTCTGTCCTCTCTCTCTATCACTCTCTCTCTCTATCTTCTTTTTATTGTGATTTAGATGATTATTTCTATAAGTTTTCTTTGTCTGTCCCTCGCACGTCGGATTGCACATTCCTTTCGTGCGTCTGACGCCGGCCGAGTCACGTGACGAGAAATTGGTCTGACAACACGCGAGATTCTTGTTCGGAGAATACGAGAATGATGGAAATAAAAAAAAAGTAATATAGAAAAATAGGCACAGTATGTTAAAGTGAAAGAAGTTTCGTTCGGAAATAAAACCGCCGTGATTTGCTTTCTTAGTGTCAATGGATGACAGTGTGTTGCTGGCGGTCAGTTCTTTTCATTTACACTCACGCGAGGTTCTCTTTTTTCACCCTCTTTAAACGTTAAGTCCTTCACACTTCTTTTTTTAGGTGATAATGAAAATGGATTTTCCTAAAAACTTTCATCTGGGGCGCTACACAGGCGGCGAGCCATCAGCGTCTTATTGCTAATACATAAAAATATTCAGAAATTCAGTTTGGAATGGAAAAATGTGCTGGTAATGGTAATCAGAGTAAAAAATGCCTCGCAGAAATTATGCATTTGGTTACATAATTATTCTCCCAGGAGCGAGCAACTGTGCCTTGAATCTCGAGATTATCTTGGACTCCCGTCGTCGCCCTCGCTTCCGCTTTGGATGAAAACGACGGGCATCATACTTATTATATGCTGTGTTGTTTAGTTGATTAGAATAACAAATGCAAAGGGGAATGCAACATTCACAGCTAGCGTACGAAAAAGCCATTTCACGGTTTATTGCCTTAGTAGCATTAAAAAAAAACACACACACTAGAAACTGTTTGTTTCGTGCAACTTCTCAAGGAAAGTTGTAATGAAATTTTGAAAGATATTTCAGTAATTAACGCAAGGAAAGCAACTAACGTAATTAGCATCAACTTGGGAGGAGGCGACCGTGATTCAGTCGCCTCCCTTTGCCGCGCGCTTTCAGGTAAGAAGTGGCGCGGCGGACTTTGTCGCGTGCAAACATCGCCCCTGCCTTTTGCTGTCAGGGTCGCCGCCCGAGACCTGAAAGGCCGCGCACACAAACCTCCTCATCACACTAATGCATTCACTTTACTTAACGGAGGAAAGTACACAGGGAGCAGCATAAGGGTCGTCTGCAGGCGCTTCTCCGGCGACAGTTTCAGGACGCCTCCCGCCGAGGGCGTCCCGGGAGATCACGAACTCCATGGACATCCTGCAAAAGGGCCTGGCGAGGGAATTGCTTCATCTTTAGAGGCGTGTGGGATGCTAACGAGGGAAGAAAGTGAGGGCAGAGTGAAGCTGGTGTGCAATGGTGCATTCGTCTGCACGCCAGAGATGTTTCTCGTCATGCGGTAAGTCCGTTTTCATTAAAGATCTATTAAAGAAAACGTAGAGGCGGGCCCCCGCAGACACTCGGCCTCGCAGCCCATCGCCAGGGAGGAGACGGTATTGCTGCTGTAATGACTCCGTAATAACCGCCATGCGTCAGGAGATGATAATAGGAAGGAATCCAGCCGTCGAGTGCAAGATTCGCAGGACTTAGCGCTGACTGGCTTTGCGGCGGGAGGCGGCGGAGGCGCTCTCCTGAGGGAGATGCTCAGGGAGATACTCGGCCGCCGCACCTGGTCGCTCCTGTCCAAAGTTTTTGGGAAAGAAATGGTGGGAAAAAATGAAACTTGTTGCTTGAAATACCGCCATGCACACATGACGCATGTATGAAGAGGCTCATGATGTCGATTCCTATTTTGATCGCACGTTTGTGTAGAGTGGGCGAACTACGTTGTTGATCTTAAATGGCTTAGAGTTGGTCGACAGAGAGCTAGTCGACTACTGGCATGAGCAAGGGCGTTGCGCCCCGCCTACCCCCGCCACTTTCAGCTTCTCGCATGACGCAATGTGCGGCACCTTTGGAGGCGGTCGAAGTGCCGAGAAGAGGTCGCGGGTGCGGTCACCCTCTCGACCCGGCCCCCGCAGGCGGCGGCGAGGGACGAGGCCGGTGCGTGGAGTGTTCTCATGATTAATTCCGACAGTTCTCTCAGGCCCGAGATGATGAAGGAAGCGAGCGAGTATATTAATGGAGACGATAAAAATCCAACCGAGCGAGGTTGGCTGGCCTCGGATTCATTTCGCATCGAGCTCCATTTGAGCGATATTTTTAGCGAGGGAAATATTTAGTCTTTCCTTGAAAAGAACCCCGCCATTTTTTGGCCGGATGTAATGAACAGCGCGGACGATATTGACTGTTCGCGAGTCAAGTAAGTGCCGTTCGCAATGGCGTTGGGAAATATTCAAGAATTATTCTGAGCGACGAAGCCAGACTCCTCTCGGACAAACGCCCGTCGAAGGCACAAGGACCTTGCTGGCCGGTCCGTCCGTGTCAGTCAGTCCGTCTCAAGCGACATCAACATAACAAGATTACTTACCATAAACACGCAAGAATAGGAGCGCAGGCGATAGAGATTGGTTTTTGGGGGGAGGAGATTGCATCGTAAGTCAGCCACCAGAACCGCCAATTGCCGATATGCCCGTCAGCTGCGGATTGCCGGCGACCAGGCACGAGCGGCCGTGGCACAATGGAAAGGGCTCGGCGATTGGCTGGCCAGGACAATCAGGTCAGTCAGGCGGCCAGTCATATTGCCCATCGCGGAGATGATAGGCTGGCCATTCGACCGACGTGATTTGTTTTCTTTTCTATTGTTGTTTTGTGCTGTTGGTTGGAAGTATTGGTCGAGAACACCCTCGCCCCCGCCCGCTCGGACTCGCACCGTGACAGTCTGGTGATGAGTTTACTTGGGACGTGACACACGACACAGGACGCTCGGCGGATGGTGTCACCGGCTGCACTTGGCGGCTGTGTTGCCTCCGGGTGATTTATGTCCTGCTGCGTCTTCGTCGGGGTTGTTTCCTGTTGGTTTGTGTCTCACTTCCTGTGTTATGTATTTTGTTCAGATATAGTTATCCACGTACATTTTTCCACGTCTTGTTTGCTTTTTTATTATCTGAATTAATTTCATTCCGCTAATGCAGCTTTTGTCGGTGTTTCCCCTAGGATTTTGTCTTTGTTTTTCAAAATCCTTTCCTCCGATCGCTCTGTCTAATCCCTCCAGCTTTTATCTCATTTTTCTTTTCGGTCTCTGCATTTCCCTTTTGTTTTCTCTTCCTCGCCCTGATTTTCCTCTTTCCTTCCTTTTTTCAACAGTAACAATCTAATCAAACGTGTACGCCGAAAAAAAGATCATACATGATATAAAAATCGGTAATTTTCGCTGGATGAACTGATACCAAAATTGTCCTCTTTGTGTGGATAGTTTTACAGGCTTCATTTTGTTGCATGCGTTTTGTTATCACTTGTGCTTCTATTCATTTTTAAAGTTTAATATTAAACTAAACCAGAATAGATGCATTGTTACCAGATGCCCGAAAATAATTTATTCAGAGTAAAAAAAAAAAGGGACGTTACAACATCCGCGCTTAAACGACGATAATTTATTCTCGGTAAAAAAAATGTGTTGCCACATTGCCTCACGAATAATATCCCAGGCGATAATTCGATTGGAAAGTAATTGTGGTAACATTTCACACCAATGATACTAACTGCGCTCTCGTGTAAAGCTTCCCGTCCTTAGTGTAACGACCAGTGATGCGTCGTCGTCCTTACCGCGGCGACGGTGACATGACGCCAGATGGAGGGTCTTTGCGCTCTCTCTCGCTCGCTCTCTCTCTCTCTCTCTCTTTCTCTCTCTCTCTCTCTCTCTCTCTCTCTCTATACTTCTCTCTACCCCTCTTCTCTCTCTCTCTCTCTCTCTCTCTCTCTCCTTCTCTCTCTCTCTTCCTTTTCGTCTTTCCCTTTTCCTCCCTCCTCTCCCTCTCTCTCTCCTTCTTTTTCTCTCTCTTTTCTCTCTCTCTTTCTCTTCTCTCTCTCTTCTCCTCTCTCCTCTCTCTCTCTCTCTCTCTCTTCTCCCCCCTCCTCTCTCTCTCTCTCTCTCTCTCTCTCTCTCTCTCTCTCCCCCCCTCCTCCCTCTCTCTCTCTCTCTCTCTCCTCTCTCTCTCTCTCCTCTCTCTCCCCTTCTCTCTCTCTTCCCCTTTCCCCTCTCTCCTTTTCTCTTCTCTCCTCTCTCCTTCCCTCTCCCCTCTCTCTCTCTTCCTCTCTCCTTCTCTCTCCCCCTTTTCCCCCCTTATCTCTCTCTCTCTCTCTTCCCTCTCTCCTCTCCTTTTCCTCTCTCTCTCTCTCTCCTCTCTCCGTTCTCTCTCCTCCTTCTTCTTCTCTCTCCCCCTTTTTTTTCTCTCTTCTCTCCTCTCTCTCTCTCTCTCTCTCCTCTCCTCTCTCTCTCTTCCCCCTCTCTCCTCTCCCTTCTCTCTCTCCTCTTCCTTTTCTCTCCTCTCTTTCTTTCTCTCTCACTCTTCTCTCTTTCTCCTCTCTCTCTCTCCCTTTCCTCCCTTTCCCCTCTCTCTCCCTCTCCCCTCTCTCTCTCTTTCCCCTCTCTCTCTTTCCCCTCTCTCTTCCTCCTCTCTCTCTCTCTTTTTTCCTCTCTCTCTCTCTCTCTCTTCTCTTCTCTCTCTCTCCTCTCTTTCTCTCTCTCCTCTCTCTCTCTCTTTAAATCTCTCTCTCTCTGTCTCTCTCTCTCTCTCTCTGTCACTCTCTCTCCCTCTCTCTGTCACTCTCTCTCTCTCTCTCTGTCACTCTCTCTCTCTCTCTTTTGGGCCCCTCTCTCTCTCTCTCTCTCTCTCCTCTCTTTGGGGTTTTCTCGGTCTCTCCCTCTCTCTCACTCTCTCTCTCTCCTATCCTCTCTCACCCCCTCTCTCTTTTTCCCCCTGTCCCCTTCCTTTTCTCCCCTTCCCCCCTCTCTCCTTCCCCCCTCTCTCTCCCCTCTTCCCTCCCCCTCTCTCTCCTCTCTAACGCAATTTCTCTCTCTCTCTCTCTCTCTCTCCCCTCGCTCCCCTCTCTCTCCTCTCTCTCTTTCCCCCTCTTTTTTTCCCCTCTCTCCCCCGTCTTTTTCTCTCTCTCTCTCTCTTTTTTCCTCTCCCTCTCTCTCTCTCCTCTTCTCTCTTCTCCCCTCATCTCTTCCCCTCTCCCCGTCCCTCCTCTCTCTCCCTCCCCTTTTCTTCTTTCTCTCTCCTGGGCTTTCTCTCTCCTTTTCCCCTCCTCTCTTCTCTTCCCCTCTCCTCTCTCTCCCACCTTCTCTCCTCTTTTCTCACCCCCCTCTCCTCTTTTCCTCTCTGGGCCTCTCTTCTCCTGTCACTCCTCCTTTTCTCTGTCAAATCTCCTCTCTCTCCCCTTTCACTCCCCTTTTTTCCCCTCTCTCCTTTTCCCCTCTCTCTCCTCTCTCTCGTCTCCTCTCTCTCCCCTCCTGTCACCCCCTCTCTTCTCTCTCTCTCTGTCCCCTCTCTCCTCTCTTTTCTGTCACTCTCTTCTCCTTTTCCCCTCCTCTCTTCTCTCTCTTCCCCCTTTCGGTTTTTTCTCTCTCCCCCCTCTCTCTCCCCTTTTTCCCCCTCCTCTCTCCCCCCTCCCTCTTTGGGGGGTCTCCTCTTCTCTCTCTCTCCCCTCTCTCTCTCTTTTCTCTCTCTTTTTCCTTTTCTCTCTCTCCCATCTCTCTCTTTGTCACTCTTCTCTTTTCTCTCTGTCACTCTCTCTCTCTCTTTTGTCACCTTTCCCCTTCTTCCCCCCTTTTTCTCTCTCTCTCCTCTCTCTCTCTCTCTTTTCCCCTCCCCAAACGTTTTCTCCTCCTTCCCCCTTCTCTCTCTCTCTCCTTTTCTCTCTCTCTCCCCCTCCTCTCTCTTCCCCTTTTTACTCTCTTTTCTCTCACTCTCTCTTTCACTCTCTCTCTCCCCCACTCTCTCTCTCTCTCTCTCTTCCCCCCTCCCCTCCTCCTTCACCCCCCCCACCCCAAGCACCCGGGGGGGGGGGGAGCCCCCGGGGGAGGGGGCCCCAAGGGGGGAGCCCGTCGGAAATGGAAACCCGTCGGAGGGGGGCCCCTCGAGGGGGGGGGCCCCAAGGAGGGGAGCCCGACGGAGGGGAG
>NC_051426.1:15523777-15531277 GCF_015228065.2 Penaeus monodon | reverse complement strand
GGAAGGAGAAAGACAGAAGGACAGGGAGAGAGAATAGAAGGAAGGGGAGGAGAGTGGAAGGGATAAGGAGGTTGAAGTAGGGAAGATGGAGGAGACGGAGAGAAGAGAGGAACTGATGAAAGGAGGGAGAGGAAGGGAAGGAATGAGGGAGAGAGGGAAACAAGAAAGGAAGGGACGAACAGAGGCAAGGAGACGAAAGTGAGGGTTAAAGGGAGGAGGGGGGGAGGGGGAGGGGGAGGGGAGGGAGATCGAGTGGGAGAGAAAAGAGGGGCAGATGGAGGGAGGGACAGAGGAATGCAGGGAAGGAGGGTGAGGGGGAGTTAGAGTGGGAGGAATAAATGGAAGGAGAGGGAGGCGGGAGGAGAGAATAGGTGGGGGAGGGGGGAGACTTCGCTGGGATCAGGATTTACGGACAAACAGCAAATCTCTTGGATAAATTTTGGCGAAAAGTTCACGGGATGGTTGCCCGTACTTTTCGTTGCTGAAGGTGTTGTGAATTCTCCTGCGGTTGTGCTTGTTATTTCGTTGTTGTTGTTGTTGTTGCGGATATCCTTGTTTTGATTACCTTAGTAGTTGTTATTTTGTCGTTGTCGTTGTTGTTTCAATGCAGTTAATAGTTCTGGCATTGTATTAGAGACTTTTTTCTTGTTTTTGCTGTTGGAGCTGTTATTATTTTGACGACGCCTCTGATGCCAAAATTCGGTATATCATCTCCCCCTTCCTTTCTCCCGTGACATCGCATTTATTATTATTTTTATCGTAATCTTTATTCTCTCTCTGCGACAGAAATTTTATGGAATCGCAAACAGTTCCACAATGGACGCTCTCATGACACGCAAAAATGTCTTTAAAGTTTAGATAAAAAGTAAGATATATTTAGCATGACTCACGAATTCGGGGACGAATCTTAAAACAAATGAAAAAGAAAACGATGATGATAATAATAAAATAACTGTTGAATGAAAACAATGAAATGTAGAATGAATATAACAAGATAAATGTCGACAGAAAATAATGAAATACATGTAAAATTATAAGAACGAAATAAGATACAGTAATAGAATAATTGAAAAGAAGGATAACGAAGGTAATAAATGAAGAAACAAATGAGCTGAAAACCTCGAGAATCCATTTTTGTCGAGAGAAAAGACGAGGCTCCTTTTGTCCACAAATGATGCCAATTATGGAAAAGAAGTCGAATATTTGAATTTTTATTGTGTTCTCATAACGATTATTATTACTACTACGGCTAGTTTTGTTGGTGGTGATCATGGGTGTTGATACATTTGTTTTATTTACTGATACTGTTATTTTTGTTGTTATGCATTTTGTTATTCCAGTTCTTCGTATCATTGTGGATAATATTTTGTTTATTGTTTGTATCATTATTATTATTTCTACTGCTGTTGTTATCATCAATAGTAGTAGTAGCAACATAATTTTTTTATGTGATGGACGCAAGTGAAGCGCCGGGAGAAGGTCTGTGGCCGTAATCCGGTGCTGGGACCCGTAACGTGCATGGCCTGCCTGACCTACATGACGTTTTGCATGTTGTCACTGCATAACTTAAAAGCACGAGAGAAATGAGAGGCTAAAATAAATCAGTTCCGGAGGTGCATGGCCGATATCCGTGTTCTTGATCTTGAGACTCATGGTTGGAGATGGCTCATGACGTATGGCCGAAGTGCATGCCATGAGGCGGATGGGGGAAATGAGAGCGATTGCTGGGAAGTAAAAAGGAAAGACAGATAACGAGAGTCTACGGAGAGGAATGAGCGCTTTGGGAGTAATGAGGGAAATGCATCCAGGCGGTGCATGGCATGGGGAAATGCGTCTAATTAGGGAAACGAGGGAGATGGCGCCGCCAGAGCAGGGAGCCAGTTGCGCAAAGCAAGGACGCCGAGCGGACGTCAGGCCCTGAGGCCGAGCGGACGCCATAGGAGAAATGTTCGTCGGCCGGGCCTCTCGCCTCTCGCCTCTCGCCTCTCGCCTCTCGCCTCACGCCTCTCGCGTGCTCTCATGAGCATGCATGGCTCAGAATTAGCCGTCTCAAAGATGAAAAAGCAGTCGTGTGTGTTTGTCAGTGCGCATTGACACGCTGCTGACGGCCCAAGCTAAGCAGCGGGTAAGAGCGGCGTGGACAAAGCCGGAGTGATGAACAGGAGGGTGAAATATGATTATACTTGTGGAGAGAATTGATTTAATGGAGGCTAAGCTTGGCTTTGTTTTGTCTAGCATGTGATTTTTATGGGATTAGTAAGTTATTTTTGTCATATTTGGTAAATGAATAGAATACAAGCACATATGCATATCCATGCAAGTTATTGTTCTCTATATTTTGTAAATACTGACAACACGCGCGCGCGCTCACACACACACACACACACACACACACACACACACACACACACACACACACACACACACACACACACACACACACACACACACACACACACACACTTACTTACGTACGTACGTACGAACATAGAAACACGCACACACTACCCGAATGACCCGAAAGGTCAGTCATGACTTCGCTCCTCGCACGCACCCGGACACACTTGCACTTGCGATTCAGCTGTCCCTCCAACACCCTAACCCATTTAACACTGCTTCTAACACTTCATAATGAGGACTAAGTTTCAGCATGAAGCACTAAGTTTTCCCATGCAGCATCCTATGCCGAACGACATCCTCAAGCATAAGACATCCGTTTCGAGGTTCGCTTTCCTGTAACAATTCTCTAATGACTTATTCTCCCTAACTATATGATTTCGTCTACGACACATTTACCCTGACGAATGACACTAGTTTATTTATAACTTCCTCAGTCAGGCCACCTGTGACATCTTTACATTCACAATTTCACCCTTGCTCTAACATCCTTGCGGACATATAACACCTTTTGCTTCTGTCACCCCATTCTTTAAAGCGCATGCTTCCGATATTCTCGCTCTAACGACAGTGTCACATGATGCTGTCACACTCATGGTGCTGTCACATGTGCAACGATCTCATTCTGAACCACACGATTAGCTTACCTTCACCCCCACCCTCGCCTTACCCTCACCTTCACCCTGTCCTATGTACACACAGCCCACTCAGCGCACACCGATTCCCGTGTGTGCATAAACAAGCTTGCGGTTCGCCGTGCGAGGGCTCCAGCGGCTCTCGGTCAGCTTCCTCTACACCTGCACGACACCTGTGCATACCTCACGCCGACACCTGCGACAGCGGAGGCGGAGTGGAAACACTTGATTCACTGGAGGTTTAATTCTGACTGATATCAGGGACTGATTATTTTGATTGATGTGGAACTGACACGAATGGGAAGGAATAGGGAGATGAGTGAGGAAAAGGCAAACGAGAGGTAGGAAAGAGAGGAAGAGAAAAAATTAGGGAGAGAGATGGATAGGTACATATGAACAGACAAGAAAAAAACGAGGAACATTTTTTAAAAAGTAGATCCAGAGTGGGAGAAGCAATTTGAAAAAAATAGGACTGGAAGGGGAACAGGCAGAGACACAGACAGACGGATAGACAGACCCCTGCTTAGAATAGAGTATAATTATAAGCACATCACGATGAATATATTAATGATACTGTTGACGGGGATAATTGCAGTGGTGTCGCGTGTGGAACAGCAGCCTGACTCGGCTGCAAACAGACTGTAATCTACTTTGCCCAAGACGTGACGGCATTCAGTGTTATTTGAATTTAGTCTGAATTTGGCTGTTATTGCAGACAAGATATTCTGTATAGGGAGCGGGAGAGGATGTCGTACCTGGAGATTGTGACTGAATTCCGTGATTTTTTCCACCTTTTTAAGCAGTATTTGCTTTCGAAAAGCCTTTCCCGGGATGGGGAATGTCTGAGCACCACGCGGTTGCGCTAAGGCCTTTGTAGAACAGCTGGTCGTCATGTAATCTCTTGGCCTGGGACCCGAACCTAATTTCAGGTTACGATCTCGATATGGCTTTTTTGCTTGTGCGATAAACAACGTTTCTTTTTGTGAAATTATACACCCACGGTGGGGGATGATTTTGTGGTGCCGTGTGAAGGCTTTTAAAGTGTGCTTTCTACCCTTTCTCTCTCCGTCCCTCCCTCCTTCCTTTCTCTCCATACTTTCTCTCCCTCCCTCCCTCCTTCCTTTCTCTCCCTACTTTCTCTCCCTCCCTCATGTGATTATAGTGAAAAATCATAATTGATATTAATAATCCATGAAGACAAAGAAAACATGATAACCAAGCCTTCCGCATGCGAGCCCCTCTGCCCCTGATCCGCGTCCGCTCGCAGCCGTGGAGAAGCGCTTCCCTTGGGCCCGCAGTTGTTCGTGCAATCCGCCCCTTTGATCGTTCGCTCCCATCAGCTCTTCTTTCTGCTCTCCCCCCTCCCCCTGGCGTGGGCGGCGAAGGAAGAGCATAGAGGACCTGATGGAGTTGGCGCTATTTTAAGCGAGCGAGGGCGAGGGCCTCCTTGTGATGTCTTGAGGACATGTAAATAAGGAGGTGTTTATCATGTCAACGACGCCGTCCTTTGTTGTCTGGCCGAAGGTAAGTTGTTGGCAATATCATGGGGAGGCGGCGGCGGCGGCGTGCCCAGGCTCTGGAGAGGACGCGGCACTGGTAATATCGTGCGAAGTGACGCTTAAGTGCAACGCTCGCCGCGGATGCATTTCTTGTCCCGTGAGAAACGGCGCTGTTATAGATAAGTATCGCCATCGTTCTTATTTTTGCCTCCCTTTGTCAAAGGCGCGAAAGGGTTGGATCGGCGAGGGATGTATTGCAAGCAGGTACGTTTCCTGCTTTACGACGCTGTTTTCGTGTGCGCAGAATGCTGAGTATTTTTCAGGCCTCGCGTAACGACCGCGTTTTAAATTACGGGAGCATAATGCGTTACAAGTCTTTATATTTTGTTGCGTCGTAATTTGTAGTGTAGGCTGATTGTTATGGACTTTCCGGCGTTGTTTTCCAACGATGTGTCCATGTGTGTAGGTATGAAAGTTGTTTACGCAGTTTTTGTGTCAATGCTGCTATGTAGGCTTCTAGCATAAACCGTAAACTGCGACATTTACGTTGTTCCAAATTTCGGAAACAAAATGGTTTAAAGACGACGAATTCTTAAAATTCTTTGGAATATGATGTGACATAAGCGTTATAGTGATACTTTCACAATTACAGGTGCAGATTGTTCCAATCAGTGGCAGGACATTGATTTCCGTCTGCACCCAAGCCTCGATTGTGATGAATCCGCTCGCTGTGTCGCAGTATTTTGGCGTGTTCGGCCGCGACGCGTCAGTGCCAAGGGCCTCTCAGTACCTTTGCTATGCGGATGATACCTTTTATGGCCACTTAAAGCGCAGGATTCAGCGACGGGGGCGTGGGAGATAGCCTAGTTTCTCTGTTCCTTCCGTTCTGCCTCTTTCTCTCTGGGAGATTTCCGTTTTCTTCGAACGCAATTCCTGTGAATGAAAGACGCTATGAATTATCAGACTTTTTAACGCCCGAGGCAAAACGCCCAGACGTAATCTCGTTATATTCGTTAAGAGTCGGATAAAAAAGTTTGTTTATGACCTAACTTGCGTATCCTTGCAGGTTTATCCAAAACATTTGTGCATATTGGCAAAGTTCTTTCAATTAGATGAATATTGATTGACCATATATTTTTTTCAACGCCATATACTTACAAGAGTCACATTACGTTTATTTATAACTCGCAGTTCTAGACTCCGAATTTTTCGTTCTCTCATTTTTATTTATTCATTCATTTTCTATTTTTAATCTTTGCTCTTGTTGTTCGAACGCTGTAAAGGCAACTCGGTCTTCAATTAAGGAAGGATGGTAATGAGCCGTGAACTGCAGGAGTGTAATTAAGTTCTACAGTCACTCTTAAAGATGTTTAATTTTTCAGGAGGGAAGAAAGGGAGGAGGGAAGAAAGGGAAATTGAAAAGTACAGGGGGAACATTACGGATGGAGGGAGAGAGAGGGGGGGGAGAAAAATTGAAAGATAGAGAGAGAGGGAGGGGTAAATCAGAGAAACAGAGAGAGGGGGCGAAACAGAAAGTGTGTGAGACGGAAGGGCTAGGTAGAAAGTGAACGAGAGAGGAAGGGAGAAAATAAGTGAGTGAGAATGTGGTGAGAAAGAGAAGGGGGGGGGGATAGAGAGGGAGAAGGAGGTAGAAAGAAAGAAGGAGTGAATGAGTGAGTTAGAGAGAGGGAAAGGGGAAGAAAATATGAAGAAAAGCAGGCAGGCAGAGGTAAGCAAGGAGATATATACTGTATAGAGGTAGAGTGTGTAGGGAAAAGAGAGAATGGAGAAAGGGGGGGGGGGTGACGCAGAGACTTCACGCATCTTACTCAGTGTTATTATTCGTCGGGTAATTAACTTTCAGAATGAGGGATGCGATGGTAGCTTGTAGTACCTGATTTTAGAAACCGTAACAGTTGTTGAGGTTGTGATGATGACAGCGATAATGGCAGTTATGTTTAATGATAGAATATTTCTAGTAATCATATTTTTACTAATAATTTATTACTAGTATTATAAACAGTGGCAATAACATAGATCAAGCTAATTCTGATGATGATGATTGTAATGATAATGGCAGCAGTAGTAACACTGATTAATGTTCTGAGTTCAGTGGTTATTAAGTGGTTCATTTTCACTCCAAATAGCAGAATGATAGAGTTTCTTACGTGTTTCTGTCTGCGGCAGATTATTGTAGTTGAACTTTTTAAAATGAAAATGGGCGACATAACCCGTAGAGTTTTGCACGCATGCCTTCCATGGCCCTTTTCGGGATATTGTCTTAAACTCTACTTCTCGAGGCACAGCCACCTCGCGCAGCTTCTGTGTCTCACAAAGGCGACTGGAACTAGTCACTCGTCCAGCCTTCGTCATCCTTCGTCAGCTTTCGTTATCCTTCGTCAGCTTTCGTCAGTCTTCGCTAGCGTCGGTAGCCAAGCAACCGAGGGGGAATAAACATTAAACAGCTGCTCCACTCATTCATTTACGGCGATTAATCAGAATGTTAATGAGTGTGCCTCGTCGGGAGACCGATGAATATTTAGATTTTCACTCGTAATTGTCCTCATTATGATGGCTTCACGCTGTGCCTCGCCGTGCATTTCGCTGCGTGGTTTGCGTCCTTAGTTTGTTTGTGTTGTCGTTTGTGTTTGTGTTTATTTATTAATTTATGTGTTGGGTCACTTGGATATCCACTCCTTATTTTGCATATTCATTTGCTTTCTCTTCAGCGAAGCTAGTGTGTATATATATATGAATTTCTTTTTTGACAGTTACACATTCTGTCCTTACTATGGTATATTTCGGTTCTCGAATTCTCGCTTTTCATGGTGGCACTGATTTGGCTCCTTGGCTTTGCATGCCAAATTATTTTTAATTAAGAATCTTAGTCTAAGTCCTTTGGTACACATATCAGATATGCACACACGTATACACGCTCTCTCTCTCTCTCTCTCTCTCTCTCTCTCTCT
>NC_051426.1:15513777-15516277 GCF_015228065.2 Penaeus monodon | reverse complement strand
GCGCAAAAATCTTCCCAATAACTACCTCTCCCCTTCCTCTCCTCCTCTCTCTCCTCCTCTCTCTCCTCCCGCTCCTCCTCCTCCCTCTCCCCTTCCTCTCCTCCTCCCTCTCCTCCCGCTCCTCCTCCTCCCTCTCCTCCCTCTCCTCCTCCTCCCTCCTCCTCCTCCTCCTCCTCCTCCTCCTCCTCCTCCTCCTCCCTCTCCTCCTCCCTCTCCTCCTCCTCCCTCTCCTCCTCCTCCTCCTCCCCTCCCTCCTCCTCCCTCTCCTCCTCCTCCTCCCCTTCACCCTCCATCTCCCTCTCCTTCTCCTCCTCCTTCTCCTTCCCTTTCTCCTCCTCCTCCTCCTCCTCCCCTTCCTCTTCCTCCTCTTCCTCCCTCTTTTCCTCTTCTTCCTACATCCTCCTCCTCCTCCTCCTCCCCCCTCCTCCTCCTCCTCCCCCTCTCCTCCTCCTCCTCCTCCTCCTCCTCCTCCTCCACTTCCTCTTCTTCCTCCCTCTCCTCCTCCTCTTTCTCCCTCTCTTGCTCTTCTTCCTCCCCCTCCTTCTCCTCCTCTTCCTCCCCCTCCTTCTCCTCCACTTCCTCCCTCTCTGCTCTTCTTCCTCCCTCTCCTCCTCCCCTAAGCAATAGCGGTAGGCCCTGCCTCTGAATAGGGCATTACATCCACTTATCCTTGCTAAGGTAAATAGGTTCCGCCCAGCCCAGCAGCTCAAATCACGGATGGGGGAGAAATGTCGTAGATATCCACATTTTTAACAAGTGTTGTGCAGGGATTTCGTGTAGTTTACTGATTAAGATGGACATGATACTGAGTTCGCCAAACCTCTGATTACGTGATTAGTTTGTTGATAATTATACCCTTCGTAGGGTAATGTGAATAGGGTTTGCGTGTAGGGAATGATGCTACTGTCGCTGCTGCTGTCAACATCGATCTCAATACATGCGATGGTATCATCATCTGCTGGCTGAAGATGTTAGTAATGCTGGCAATGATTTGTTTGATGGTGATGACGATGACGTAGGTGACTGCGTAAATGCAGAAGCATACAGATAAACATGTTCGTGAAATGGCCGATACTCATGTATTTTCAGTGTTTTCTTTATAGATTTTTTGTAAAATATGACCAAGTGTATTTAATAACGGGGTCACGTAGCCGCGGCACTGACGCGGCGCAGCGAGCGGCGCAAGAGCAACGCTCCCTCCACCAGGTGCGGGCGGCGCGAACGCCTCCGCATGTGTGCCTGGAGCTGCGGTCTTTATTTTTTTGTTTCGTGGACGATAGTTTATTTGGTGGCATTTTTAGTTTCTAGTTTTTGTTTCAAAGTAAGCTAGGGAGAAGAGAGGAGACGAAAAGAGTTGAGGAAAAAAGGGAATGATGGCCAGAGAGAAGAGTAAAGAAGAGAGAATGGGATGGGGCAGGGAAAAGAGAGTTAGAATGGAGGGAAAGGGAAAGAGGAAGTGGAGAGGGAAGAGAAGAGAAAGTAGAAGAGGGGAAAGACAAGAAGCGGGAAAGAAGACAGGAGAGAGCGGATGTGTGTGGAAATATCCTGTAATTTATTTATATATTCGCGGTGGAATACGGCCCGTTCAATTAATTATGACAAGCAAGTCATTTACGTCTTTGCAAAACATATCATTCTCATGCAGATGAGACCAGAAACGTGTGATTTTGAATATGCAAAACTTGATTCATTCGCTGCGGTTACTGCCGTGGCCCCGATTCCAGTTTCATTAGACCAAGATTGATTTTATTCATATAGCGTTATCAATGATTGACGCACACACTGGTTCTGAATGGAGATTTATTTCGCTCGGGGCGCTCCTCGGGCGGGCCTCGCGGGGGATGCTGTCAGGAGATTGGCCTTGGTAGCAGCTGGCCCTGACAGCAGTTCATCATGACAACAGTTCGCCTTGACCGCAGCTCGTCTAGACAGCAGTTCCTTATGACAGCGACTCATAAAAAGAGCTGATTACCCTGACAGCAGTTCATTTTTACAGTAGGTCGCCGTGGTAGTTTCTCGCCCTAACAAAAGATCGTTCTGATCACAGGTTGTCTGGCCATGGCAGCAGCTCGTTCTCATAACAGCAGACGGCAGCTCCGCCTAACAGCACCTCGTCTGGTCAGAAGGTTCTTTGACCACTTCTGCAGAAGGATTTGAGTTCGTGAGAAGCCATTAGGGAGCACCAGGGCGTCATAGCGTATATGGGGGAGTAACAGGGACATGCACTGTATATGGGCAGAGGCAGGTTTAGACAATTAGAGAGGCAGTCGCGGAAACAGAGACAAACACGGATCGGAACAGAGAAATAAAGCGAGAAATAGAAACCATGGCAGGGGACAAAAACGGAGAGAGAGAATTGCAGAGCCAGATAGCAGACAGACAGGAAGGCAGACAGGCAGGCAGATAGGGAAGCAGACAGACAGAGACAGACAGACAGACAAGCAGCCAGGCAGACGGCCAGCCAGGCACGCGGACAGACAGACAGACAGACAGGCAGACA
>NC_051426.1:15496277-15508777 GCF_015228065.2 Penaeus monodon | reverse complement strand
ATGCTGGCGCTCTTTGATGAGGATGAGATACTATTTAGTGTGCAAGAAGTGCGTGAAGGGCAGTGTGTGATGTCTGATGTGCCGTGCAAATTCCGAAACGATTTTAATTGCAGCATTTGCAATTGATCATACGCAATGTCCGTGATGCCAGACCGAAGTAAGAGTGATCGAACGGGCATGTGCGAGGAGGAGGAAGGTGACGCCTTTAAAGCGCGGCCACAGCGCATCCCGCTCAGAAGGCGAGCCGCCCTTGAGCTACGTCCCCGTAACTCGGCGGCGAGGCTGCGTGTAATGGCAATTCGAAGGGCTTCCGGCCGCGAAAAATCTAGCTTCACGCTCCGTTAACGGCTTAGCAGCGCACCTCAGCCTCAGGCCGGGGAGACCGCCAGGGCTCGCGTCATTAAAGGGAGCAGCACTCTCTCTCTCTCTCTCTCTCTCTCTCTCTCTCTCTCTCTCCCTCTCTTCTCTCTCTCTCTCTCTCTCTCTCTCTCTCTCTCTCTCTCTCTCTCTCTCTCTCTCTCTCTCTCTCTCCTTCTCTCTCTCTCTCCTCTCTCCTCCCTTCCTCTCTTTTCTCTCCTCTCTCTCTTTTCCTTTTTTCTCTCTCCCCTTTTCCCCTCTCTCCTTTCTCTCTCCTTTTCTCTCTTCCTTTTCTCTCTCCCCTTCTCTCCTCCTCTCTCTCCTCTCTCTCTCTCTCTCTCTCTCTCTCTCTCTCTCTCTCTCTCTCTCTCTCTCTCCCCCTCCTTTCCTTTCTCTCCTCTCTCTCCTTCTCTCTCTCTCTCTCTCTCTCCTTTTCTCTCTCTCTCTCTCTCTCTCCTTTCTCTCTCTCTCCTCCTTTTCTCCTCTCTCTCTCCTTTCTCTCCTCTCTCTCTCCCCTTTTCTCTCCTCTCTCTCTCTTCTCTCTTTCTCTCCTCTCCCTTTTTTCCCCTTCTTTTCTCTCTCTCTCCTCTCTCTCTCCTTTTCCTCTCTCTCTCTCTCTCTCTCCTCTCTTTTCTCTCTCTCTCTCTCCTTTTCTCTCTCTCTCTCTTTCCTCTTCTCTCTCTGTTCTCTCTCTCTCTCTCTCTATGTCTTTCTGTCTCTCTCTCTCCTTTGCTCTCTCTCTTCCTTTTCTCTCTCTCTCTCCTTTTCTCTCTCTCTCTCCTTTTTCTCTCTCTCCCCTTTTCTCTCTCTCTCTTTCCTCTCTCTCTCCTCTCTCTCTCTCTCTCTCTCTCTCTCTCTCCTTTTCTCTCTCTCTCTCCTTTTCTCTCTCTCTCTCCTTTTCTCTCTCTCTCTCTCCTTTTCTCTCTCACACACACACACACGCCCGCGCGCGCACGGACGCACACATGCACATACATCAAAAAAGAGAAATCTCTAGCATTCCAATAAT
Source organism: Penaeus monodon (assembly GCF_015228065.2). Lineage (NCBI taxonomy): Eukaryota > Metazoa > Arthropoda > Malacostraca > Decapoda > Penaeidae > Penaeus > Penaeus monodon. The sequence continues at coordinate 15,507,411 of NC_051426.1, read as the reverse complement.
TCCCAAGCCCAGTTCCCTTCATTCTTATATTGTTAAAAAGCGAATAATTTTTAAAAATATGGTTGAGCCGATTATTTCCCGCAAGCTGTTTTCGCTTTAATTACGGGGTAGTTCGACACAAATGAAATTCATATCCTGACAAACACGTGTGTGCCGAGCTGATAAACATGTCAACGTACACAGATTGGGTATATAATTAGACGTACAGCGTGGCTGTTTATCACTTCAAGTAGGCGTTTTATGTTCCTAGATTAGACACAGTCATTGAAGGTTTTCATTTCGCATTACTTACATCCCGTTTTCCCCTCTCAGGTACGTATGGCTGGTGCGAGGCGAGGGAAGGCAACAGCTGGTGTTCTGCGGGTGAGTCGGGAGGCGGAGTGGAATGTGCCAGAGTGCAGGACGTTCAGTAAATGCAGGGACACCTCAGATGGCAACATACTTAGCCGATGGCGCTGATTGGCTGAGGACAGATTTGTCCGATTTTGTTGATTAGTTGATGCATAGTTTTTGCCTGAAGTTGTATTTTCGAAAGTTTTTTTTTTTTCTGTGGTTCCCAAGTAATGTGTGTGCATTTATTCAGAAGCCGGTGGATGTTCTAAAGTCTCTCGGACATGGATTAGGAGAGTTTTTATAATGCTTATGAGAAGCGCTGGATCAAAGGTGCCTTGGGAGTAGAATTATCCCAGATGTTTTACTAATATGTGCATTTGTGTGGCTGAAACCAGCAATGGACCTATTTATTTATAATCAATTCGGTTTAGAGTATTTGAGTTACAGTTACTCTTTTGTATGAGACCGAACTTAAACACTTAATTTTAATACTTATTCCACCTCTGCTGGTGGAAGATTTTGTCTTTTCGTCCAAGTTTATTGGTTAATTCGTTGATTGATTGGCATTTTGTCTTGTTAGATTTACGACAGAATTCCTCGAAAATGTTTGTCTTTGGGTTTCTCGTGGCCAAGGGACCAGTATGGACAGAGGATCCAACTGAACGATTTATCGCTGGTGCGGTTCATATTTTTTAGATTATGTGGTAGACTTCTGAAAAATATGAGTTGGCTTTGGGACATTGACAGAGGTAGAGGTCTTGGTTCTCTGAGTACTTTTTATTTCATTCTGTATCTGTGGATTCCGAGATACCTGTGTTGGAAGCCACTGACCTGCTTGATGAACGATAAAGAATATTAATGAAGAAAAGGACGAGGATAATGAGACGTGTGAGGGAAGCTAAATGGACAGAGACGACCCGGTAAGACGGAGACGCAGCTCGTATTGAAAACAATGGGGGTTAAAGACAGAAATGGAAAAGATTAAAGGTAATTGCGCGAAAATAACCTTAAATCAGCGAGGCCGCGTGGACACAGGAGCCGACGATAATGACAGTGTAGGTGAGAGCAAGGGGTAAGAGGGGGAGGGGAGGGCAAGGGGTAAGGGAGGGGAGGAGAGGGGAAGGAACAGGGAAGGTATTGGGGGCGTTGGGTAGCTGGCGGAGAGCCAGCTTCAGTTTATTACTGTTATTTTTTGTTATTATTATTATTGTGGTTGTGGTTGTTATCAATCATCACCATCATCATCGTTTTTTTTTTTTTTTTTTTTTTTTTTTTTTTTTGTGTGTGTGTGTGTGTGTGTGTGTGTGTGTGTGTGTGTGTGTGTGTGTGTGTGTGTGTGTGTGTGTGTGTGTGTGTTTTCGCATATGTCTGTTCCTGTGTGTCCGTGTGTGTGTGTCCGTTTTGGCGTCCGTGTGGGCATCGGAGGGATCAATAGCAGCCCGCACTCCTTATCTATTATCCATCCTGATATTTCTTTCTTGGCAAAGAGTCTCATCAAAGGGGCGATGAGCGGCTCGGAGGAGGAGGCTGCCCGGTCACTCCGCGGGGAACTGATGCCCTGCGCTCTCGCCCCCCCCCCCCACACACACACACACACAGGAAGCGAGAGGAGGGGCAGGGGCGGGGTGGGGGGAAGGGCAGGGGCAAGGCAGGGGCAGGGAGGGGAAAGGGAAAGGAAAGGGGTCGTTGGAGAACTTTAGATTCGCGTTTTTTCTGCTCGCTAGAGACCTAAATGAATAGATTTGCAGATTAGAGTCAAGACAGGGGAGGGCGAGGGAAAGGGAGGAGCGTGCGGGCACGCGTGCGTAGGGACAGACTGACTGACTGACTGACTGACTGACTGACTGACTGACTGACTGACTGACTGACTGACTGACTGACTGACTGACTGACTGACTGACTGACTGACTGACTGACTGACTTGACTGACAAACAAACAGACAAACAAACGAGGAGGCGAGGGAAAGGGAGGAGCGTGCGGGCGCGCGCGCATATATGGACAGACTGACTGACTGACAGACAGAGCCGTAAAGATAAAAGACCAGTTCATACAGTCTGATAGGCGGACAACAGCAACAACAGACAACATAAACAGACAGACCGAGGCCTAGAGACAGACAAACGGATAGCCTTTGGCATATAACAGACATACTGAGACAGACAGACTGAGAGGAACAAACAGAATGATAGATCGAGACGTACATACACAACTGACCGTGAGACAGACAGAAAAGCAGAGATACAGACCTTAAGACAGAAGAGAGAGAGAGGCGTGGGGAGTAGCAAGTAGAGCGAGAGCGAGAGGTAAGTAGAGAACGAGAGGAAGAGCGAGTGTGAGAGAGGGAGAGGCCAACAGAAAGCCAGAGTGGAAAGAACGACAGACAGACACAGACAGCCATAAATAGTGACAGGTGGACACAGAGAGCGAAAAAAAGAGAAATGGGCAGAGTAAAAGAGCGCCACGTCAGTTGGTAGATTATAAAAGGCAGACGATTTTGCATGTAAACTGTTTCAATAAGCTCGCGAGTGTGCGGGAGACGAGGCGGCTGGCAACAGGGCGGCCGCGTCGCCGAGGACCACCACCAGGCCATCGCCGGGGCTGAAGCGACCCCCTCCCCCTCCTAGCCTCCCCCCTCCCTAACCTCCAGGTTTCTCTCCTCAACGCCCTCTCTCTTCCTGCCCCTTGACGTTCCCCCTTCCTTCCTTTCCCCTCCCATTTCTCCTCCTTCATACCCTCCCTTCCCGCGTCCTGCAGACCTTCCTTCCTTCCTTCTTCCCTTCCTTCCTTCTTCCCTTCCTTCCTTCTTCCCTCCCTTCCTTCCTTCCTTCTTCCTTTCCTTCTTCCCTTCCTGCCTTCTTCCCTTCCTTCCTTCTTTTTTTCCTTCCTTCCTTTTCTTCCTTCCTTCTTCCTTTCCTTCCTTCCTTCCTTCTTCCCTTCCTTCCTTCTTCCCTTCCTTCCTTCTTCCCTTCCTTCCTTCTTCCCTTCCTTCCTTCTTCCCTTCCTTCCTTCTTCTCTTCCTTCCTTCTTCTCTTCCTTCCTTCTTCCCTTCCTTCCTTCTTCCCTTCCTTCCTTCTTCCCTTCCTTCCTTCTTCCCTTCCTCCCTCCCCCCCTTATCAAACGATGCAATCCAGGACGTGGCTCGGCATATCATACGCGAAGCCGTGTTAGTTTTTTTCGCTGCCATTTGCAAGAAATTCTACGTGTCGTTTTTACAGGTAAGTGATGTAGGGAAGGGCGGCCTGGAAGAGTTGGTGTTGGGGGAGCATGAGGAAGGCGCTGTTGGTTTTAATGGGTGGGGGAGGGGGGTATTCGGGGCGTTAAGAAGGGGGAAAAAGGTCAGGGTGCCATCTAATGTGGCAGGTTGTGGATTTCGTGTGTATTGGATGACCCCTACGCCTTGTCCCCTCCTCCTTCATCCCTCACCACTTCCCTTCACCCCTACCGTTCTCCTACCCCCTTCCCCATCACCCCTTACCTCTCAGCCCTCCCTTGCCGGCATCCAAAGTACAGAGGACCTGCACGAGATGCGTGTGACGCATGTTTCCTTCTTCCCTGCGTGTGCCGAGTCATGCACGCCGCGCGGGAAGAGAGTTATACGCACACTGCACGCAGGCTGTCCATCCGCTGCAGTGAACCCGGTCGATACGCTGAGTATGTTGTTGCATACGATAATGCGTAGAAGGTAAACACAATGCACGCAGGCGTCCCCCTGCAAAAGGCAAGTCTTCGTTGCATGTGACCAATTATTATTAAGGAATGAAGTCCTTGTCACGCTATTGCAAGTGCAAGAGTTGCGTGTACTTTACCCCTGCACCCACCTCACGCACATGCAGCATACGCCCTAAGAAGCCATATAACATGTCGTAGACACGCACAAGCCCGGTTTGTATGCAGAGTGTCGTGTTCGGGCGTTGGAAGATCGATGGGAGCGCACTGAGGCTCACACGCCGGCCAAGCGGTGTCTCAGGTGATCGAAGATGTGTGCAGAGAAACGAGTCTTCTCGCTAAGGTAACCGTTTACATTCTGGCCCGGCAAAGGCTCAGTGAGCCTCCTCTCCCTCCACCCCACCCCCATCTTCCCCCATCCCCACCCTTTCTCCCACGTCTCGTCGGCCTCCCGGTCATTAAGCGTATTCAGGGGGTCCTTAAATGCTTTGCGTTTAGAAGTTATTAAGCGATGAAGGCTGTACATGATTATCCGAGGTTTCGTGCAGCTGCATTGATTGGTGTTTTGGTGTATCGCTGATTTTATTAACGATGGAATAAACAATGGAAAACTTGGTGTGAAATGATAAGGGGAGCACACGCGAAATATTTGGTAATCATTTGTGCGTATGTGTATCTGTGTTTACATACTGACAGAACTAAGCGACTGGCTGTTTAGTTAATTTACAGGCTAACAAACAAATTTCTCTTTGGACAGGGATAGTGAAATATAGCAATATGTCACCGTAGAGTTTATCAGTTGTTGAAGACCGTATAATTCATCTCAAGTTTGTTCTAGTTTCCATTGGTTTGGATAATCACATATATCTCGTAATTTACTTGAACTGTTACCTGGCTGAAATTATGCTGTCACTAGAGTCACTTTTATTTCGATTTCATGCTGGCTTTTGTAGCATTTACTCCGTTGTCGTTTGTAAAAATGTGGAAATATTGAATTTGAAAAATCATTTTGCACTGTAGTTTATACATAATATTTTACCGGTAGTTCAGATTTATATGATTCCTCTTGACATATTGGATATGTATATAAAAAATAAAAAGGAGTGTGTTTTGTATGCCATTTGGTTTGTATCTTAACTATTTGTTCATTTTGTGGTTGTTATGTCAGTTTCAAGTAAAGCCTTCCACATTTCTAGAAAGAGTAATTGTAAAAGACTATACTATTGCCGTGGGATAGGATCGGCTTCGGGGAGAAAATACTCTTAGCCCGAGAGGCTTCCGAAATTTTATCAAAATTGCAAGAGCGTGAGGATTAGTTAACAGGTTGGTAGAATGTAGAAAATGTTGTAAAGATGATCAGTGAAGCATGTACCTCCTCCTTTTATCTAGAAATATAAATAGCTGCAAGGTATTCAGTGCCTGAATCTTGTGTAAAGAGATATTGCAGAAGAAAATGCTTTTATGTGTTTCCAACCTTTCAGTTCACATTACTGTCCTCCCGTGGCGAAGAAAATTCTTTGTGGATTTTTATCTCCCCCTTCCTCCCCTTATTCCGAGAGGGCCCAACTTTTCGCAAGATTCGAAATGTGATTTAGTTCATCTTTCGCGAAGATTGAGCGCTGCTGCCGGGTTTTGTTGGCTTAGTGTTGTTTTTCCAGATAAATATGTTTTGTGAATGCTAAAGGCCGTTATTCCTCCGAAGCTTATTTCTCGTCAAGAAATGAATTTGTGTTAAGGATGTCGAGCAGCCGAGGGTATTTCTTCGTCAGATTTATTCAAGTTACATTTAACTTTTTGTGGGTTACCAGTTGAAAATAGGTGTGAGGAAGGAAGGAGGGAGGGAGAGAAGGAAGGAAGGCAGGAAGGAAGGAAGGAAGGCAGGAGGGAGGGAGGGAAGGAAGGAGGGAGGGAGAGAAGGAAGGAAGGCAGGAAGGAAGGAAGGAAGGCAGGAGGGAGGGAGGGAAGGAAGGAGGGAGGGAAGGAAAGAGGGAGGTAAGTAAGGAGGTAAGAAAGAGGAAAGGAAAAGAAGGAAAGAGGGAAAGAAAGAAAGGACTGAGGAGGGGAGGAAGGAGGGAGGGAAAGAGAAAGAAAAGAGGAGACAAGTGTGGAAGAGGAAAAAGGTTGTAGCAAGAGAGGAGAAAAACCGTAATTTCCTTATAAGGTGTACTTGCCTTCTCTTCCTGCTTCCTTCCCCGCTCCCTCCTCCTTTCACACCGCTTCCAGCAGGCGCCCCTCTTTCTTCTCCTCTTAAACGTTCTTCTCTCCCCCTTTCCTTCTGCTCTCCTCCTCTGCCCTCGCCCCCTTCCCTTCCTCTCCCTGCACTTCCTTTGAGGAATCCCTGCGGTCTTGTTCTCTCCCTTCTCCCTTGTCAATGGGTTACTCTCCTCCCCTAAGTCTCCCTTATTTGCTTTCTCTTCATCCGCTTTTCTTCTTTATTCCTCCCCATCGCTTCCCCTCCCCTTGGTTCCCCTCCCCATTGCCCACCTCCCCCTGGTTCCCCTCCCCATCGCCACCCCTCCTCATTGCTCACCTCCCCATCACTTCTCCTCCCCCTGGTTCCCCTCCCCATCGCCCACCTCCCTATCGTTTCCCCTCCCCCTTGGTTCTCCTCCCCATAATCCCCACTCCATCGTCTCCCCTCCTAATAGCCTCCCCTCCTTAGCGCCCCCCGCCCATAGCCATCTCTCCCCAACGCCTCCCCTCCCCACAGCCTCTCCTTATCGCCCCCCCATCCCATCGTCTCCCCTCCCTCTCGTTCCCCTCGTCGTTGTCGTGTGCTTCGCCGCGAGACTCTGAGCCCCTCGCACCTGCCCTCACTCGCCCGCGGTCCTGTAATCCCCCCCCCCCTTGCTCCATGCTCTGATCCCCATGGACACCCCCTGCCGCCCGACCGCCTCCCCTCGGCTCGCATTCTCTCTCTTCCCTCTTCCTCTTTCTTTCTTTTGCATCTCTCTCTCCATTCTCCCACCTTTCTCTTTCTCTTTCCTTCTCTCTCTCTCTCTCTCTCTCTCTCTCTCTCTCTCTCTCTCTCTCTCTCTCTCTATTTCTCTCTCTCTCTCTCTCTTTTCTCTCTCTCTCTCTCTCTCTCTCTCTCTCTCTCTCTCTCTCTCTCTCTCTCTCTCTCTCTCTCTCTCTCTCTCTCTCTCTCTCTCTATTTCCCTCTCTCTTCTATTTCCCTCTCTCTCTCTCTCTCTCTCTCTCTCTCTCTCTCTCTCTCTCTCTCTCTCTCTCTCTCTCTCTCTCTCTCCCTCTCTCTTTCTCTTTCTCTTTCTCTTTTTCCCCTCTTTCTGTATGTGTGTGATTTTTTCCTCCTTTCGTTTCTTCCCTCACCTTTCCCGTTTAACACTAATATACTGTAACCACATTTTCTGCCGCCACCATGTCCGGTACTCTAAACACTTTCCACTTTTAGCTCTTTTTCTCGGTCGCTTTTTTCATGTCTCCCCTACAGCTTTTAGGCTGCGTCGTTTGGTCTTACTTTTCAAACCGGGATCTCTCTCTCTCTCTCTCTCTCTCTCTCTCTCTCTCTCTCTTCTCTCTCTCTCTCTCCTCTCTCTCTCATTCTCTCTCTTCTCTCTCTCTCTCTCTCTCTCTCTCTCTCTCTCTCTCTCTCTCTCTCTCTCTCTCTCTCTCTCTCTCTCTCTCTCTCTCTCTCTCTCCTCTCTCTCTCTCTCTCTCTCTCTCTCTCACTCACTCACTCACTCACTCACTCACTCACACACACAACACACACACACACACACACACACACACACACACACACACACACACACACACACACACACACACACACACACACACACACACACACATATGCATACATACATACATTCATACATACATACATTCATACATACATACATACATACATACATACATATATACTACATACATACATACATACATACATACATACTACATACATACATACATACATAGAAATAGGAAAAAGAATTTCAAAACTCAAATTTCATAATTCAAAATTAAGTCGCGCACCACAATTTCTCTCTCTATTACATCACATCAGCATTGCGACAGCTTCCCCAGCTGTCCTTTTTCTACACTGAGTGTAACGTCCCTCTAGCTAGAGAAGTTGCAGCTGGAATAGGACTTGCAACGCTCGCGGAAGCAAGCAAGGCCAAGAGGGAAGAGACATGAGGCTTTGTTAATCTTTCCGAGACGCCTAACACTTTGATATACGCTGATACATGTTTGCCCTTTGCGCGTACATTATTAGAACCTGTTGAAACATCTTCAACTTGATACGGTTTGATTCACTACGGCAGCCAGTCAGACCGCGATATGTTTCAGATATATTTCACGCAATGTCTGATAGTGATTTATATTTTCATTAATTACGAATCGCATCATAAGTTTCTTGATAAAACTTTTTATTGCAAAGATGTATAAAATGTTTATGTGCCTTTTTAGCAGTACATCAAAGACATGTTCACTCTATATGGGTAAGATTTGAAGCCAATCATGACAGTCGCCGGAATGACGTGGTAAGAATTTCCAACGTGTCCGAGGCATATAATGTGGTATTCACTTCGGTGGGATGAATGTCTTCAAAATCATTCTGTACCTCTATGATATAACCTTAAAGGCTCAAAATATGAAAGAAAATTATGTATATCTTAATTTGTTGACATTATTCAATAAGACAAGTCAGTGTCCGTGATCATTGGAATTTCCCAGTTGTCTGACTTGGACAAGGAACTCACTCGCGGGGGATACGGTAAGATGCAAAGCCTTGTGCAACTTCTACTTTTCATATGGAAAGCAGTGTATGTAATCAGGAAAAAATATTTTGACTGAATCTGAGAAATACATTTAGACTTTCCACAGCCTTGCGAGGCGAAGAGTGGTGTGTAGAAACAATGGAAGTTGCAGAGGAGCCAGGGACCTTTTCCAATTTATTTGAAGCTTCCACAAGCTTGCTTGCTTGTTATGAAAAATCATATCAACATATTAGTACTTTAATGGTTTTCTATTGACTTCCTTTATGTCAAATAAATAAAAATAAGTTCTTCTTTTCTTAGTACTTTGTATTTTAGTACCTAATTAAAAAATCCTCAGTGCTGCACTAATTTGATGTGGATAAAATAATCAGTCAGGGGTCTAAAAGTAGAAATGCACAAGCAACTCTGCAACGACACTGCAATTGCTTGCCCGAGGGGTGATACGTAAGTGCCTCCGCCACCTGTAGCCGTGTGCCATTCATTTAGCGGCCCCGCCCTACACTCACGCACACCCTTGCTGTGTACACGTTTCGATCGGCTGATTGAACGCGCTTCCGGTGGTGCTCGTGACTCGGTATGCACACGAAAAGGTGTTAATGCCTTGGTAACACACCGGCCCTACTCTGTGATATTCACATCGAGCGGGCGGGCGCGCGTGCACGGCCAGAGCCGACCTCAATGCAAGTGACGTCATGACAGTGATCTGACGGGTACGGAGTACTTCATCTCTGGATCGCGTGTCCCATGGGTTCCATGAAACCCACCGCTCGCATGCGAGTTCGAACGTCACTCGATGTACACTTCTGTACGTTCTTCTGTTTTTAGCATGATACACGGGCTTTTTTGTGCAATACCAGGGCTGTTTGTATACCCTGCAAGCGTGCATGGCTGGCAGCATGCATGCCTTTTTGCGAACCCCCGCCTGCACATGAATGTACCCTACCTCCGTGCCGCTTGTCTCGCTTCCTCCCTCGGCCACCGAGAAGGGAAGATAGAGCAGGGCTCCGCAGGAACAACAAAAGTCACTAAAGAGGAAAAAGGATAAAAAAGAAAGAGAGAGAAAAATCACATTGATCCGTGTCAGATTTGATGGAATGTTGCGTGGGTTAGGCACGTCCCGGCCGGTCGGTCTCCGCTCTCCTTCTTCCCCCTCTCCTTCTTCCCCCTCTCCTTCCGTCCTCTCCTCCCTCTATTCTTCCTTCCTCTTCCTCTCTTCTCCCTTTTCTCCCTCTCTTCTCTCTTCCTTTCCTCCCTCTCTTTCCTTTTTCTTTCTCTTCTCCCTTTCTATCTTCTTCCTTCCTTTCTCCCCTGCCTTCTTCCACTCCCTCTCTTCTCCCTCTCCTCTTGTCCTCTCCCTTCCTTTCTTCCCTCTCTTCTCCCTTTCCTCCCTCTCATCCCTTTCCTCCCTCTCTTGTTTCTTCCTTTATCAATCTCTCTTCTCCCCTCTTTTCGTCCCTCTTCTTTCCTGTCCTTTCCTCCCTCTCTTATTTATTCCTTTGTTCTTTCTCTTCTCCCTTTCTTTCGTCCCTCTCCTCTTCTTTCCTCCCTCTCTTCTCCCTTTCATTCTATCCCCTCTTTCCTCTCTCTTTCTATTTATCTATCGCTATCTCGCTCTCGCTTTCTCCCTCTCTCGCTCTTGCTTTTTTCCTCCCCCCTTTCTTCTCTTTCTTCCATTTCTTTCTTTCCCTTCCTACCTTCCTCTCGGCTCTTCCCTCCTTACCTACCTCCTCCCTCTCCCCTCTCCTTCCGTCCTTGTTTCGTTTCACTTCTCCCCATTCTATCTCTTCTCATATCTTCCTCCGCTCTCTCCTTCGCTCCTTGCCTCTTGCTCTTGCCTCATTTCATCCTTACTCCACTCCTCGGCGCACTCTCCTCTCCCTCTTTCCTACCTTCTCCCTTCCTTCCCCTCATTATTGCCTCTTGCTCCCTCTTCGGCTCCGTAATCCCCGATCCTTCCTCCTCTCTCATCTCCCTCGTCAGTGCGATCTCCCTCTTGGCCAGGAGCTTGTCCTTTAATCTCCCCGCGTTTCACTCGCCAGTCCTCAGCGCCCGAGTCCTGCTCCCCTCGACTCGGCCCTCCTCCTCCTCCTCCTCGACCATTTGATCGCTTCGTGGTCGTCCTTCTCTCCGCCTCTGGTGCTTGTCTGTCTCTCTTTTGTTCTGGTGTGTCTCTCTTTTTCTTACTTGTTTCTCTCTTGTTGCCATTTGCCTCTTTCTCTTGTTCTTATTTCTCTCTTGGTCTTATCTGTCGCTCTCTTCTTAATTTGCCACATTCTTGTTCTTATTTGTCTTTCTCTCTTATTCTTTTCTGTTTCTCTCTTTTGCTCTTTTCTGTCTGTCCATCTTTTCATATATACCTCTCTCTTTTCTTTCTTTCTTTCTTTCTTTCTTT
>NC_051426.1:15483777-15486277 GCF_015228065.2 Penaeus monodon | reverse complement strand
CAGTCTCTTTAGTCGCTTTCATCGTTCAATGCTTTACATTTCTCCCTCACTCTTGTGTGTCGTCATCAATGCCCGTTGCCCTTAATCATTATCCCCTGTCACTATCATTCTCTACTCTTGTCCTCTCTTATTCTCCCCATCTTCCCTCGCTTTTTCATCCTCTCTTCGTACTCCTCCGTCGTTATCATTCTTCACTCTTCTTGCCCTGCTTTACTCTCCGCTACGATCACTCTTCTCTTTCCCTGTCATTCTCCAGTCTTTTTCTTTATCCTCGTCCTCTCTTACTGTCCTCGTCACTACCATTCCTCATTCTTCACGTCCTCCTTTAATCTTCCTGATCACCATTATTCTTCACTCTTCACTATTATCTACCTCGTTGCTTCCACTCCCCTCCCCCCCCTTCCTCATCAGAACCTCTGGCATGTCCTTCCTTCCTCTTCCCCGTCACAATAATTCTTCATTCTCCCTGACCTCCTTACTCCCCATCACCACCATTCTTCACTCTCCTTATCCTCCTTTACTCCCTGTCACCATCATTCTTCTCTCTTCACTATTATCCACCTCGTTCTCCCCCCCCCTCTCCCCCATGAGAACTGGCGCGGCGTCAAGCTTCGCTCTCCGACGCGGGATGAAGCCGAGATCCCGGCGGGGAGTGTCGGGAGGCCCAGCGCTGTCCGTGTTAAATGAGGCACGGGTGTGGCTTCCATGCACTCAGGCAGGTGTTGGGGCGGGGTGTTGCGGCGGGTAAGTTGGGCGTGGCTGAGAAATGGGCGGGTGGGTGGGTGGGCGGGCGAGGGATAGGTAGGTGCAGAGGGAGGAATGGGTGAGTGAGGGAGGGGAGGGGAGAGGTAGGTAGGCGGTAGTTAAGTGTGTAACTGTATAGTGTTGCGAGGTTGGTATGTGATATAAGTGTGGCACAATAAGTGTAAAGTAGCGACGCTGTAAATTATAACTTAAGTACAGAAATATTAAATGTTTTCTGGATATAATGGTGTGATAAGTGGCGCAAATTTGATGACTCTGACAAGTGGTAGACAAGTGATTGTTGCAACTGTGGTCATGTGGTTACTGTGTTCTTGAGGAAATCATGGAGAAAACGCAAGTATGATGGCACTACCAGCAGTCTCTGTTCGGGTGACCTTGGCAGCGCCTCTGCCCTGCCAGCGCTAACCGACGGATCACCCAACCTGTCAGGCGCAGCCGAGGGCGCAGCGGAAAGAAATGTCTTTGCGGCGAGACCGGACGGAGCCTCTGCATTAGTTTTTTCTTCTCTTTTTCTCAACGTTAATGGGGATAGTTTTGATACTGCGTACTGTAATGTTTAAATGTTAAAATGTGTTGAAGTTGCTAATTTCTGTATTTTGTCTTCCACAGGTAAGACTGGGCTCGAGGAAATCACTGAAGCCGACAGCCGGTTTGCGCCCCCGACGTCCCGCATGTGATGGCAGGCAGGTGATTGGTTCGCAGTGGCGAGTTCCATCTGACACGCGGTTCATGCTGGTTCGCTCTTGGTTCCCGATTGTGGCCGGAGGGTTTGGCCAGAAACATTCCATGATTGGAACTGGCCTGGCATTATGACGATCTGACTGTCGGTTCCGGGAAGATGATCGGCCAAAGCTGCTCTTCCCTTTAATGGATTCGGTCTTCCCTTTAATGGAGTGTCGGTTTAAAAGCGTTGGACAACCGTTCATGGAGGTTTAGATTAAACTTATATTTATTAATTTGTTTATTAATTTGTTTGTTTATTCAATTAATATATTCAATTACTTTATTAAGGTGACCAGAGAGTATTCATATGTCTGAAAGTATCTAGAAGCATATGAAGTTAATCTTTGACTTGGAAATCGCTTGCATTTCCACTTCCGCTCCATTCACACCGTTTAACACACGGATAGACCTATTCGGGAAATCACCTCGGAGTGGCTCGGCAGAAATCAGCGGAGGGATGCAGCAGTCATAACTCCGACTGCGGGTTGGAAATTATAAGCAGACGGTGAGGTGGGGAACGGTATGCTGTTGATTTTTTTTTTTTATTGCTTTCGCTGCTTCTCGTGAAAGTCTTAGCGTGTTTACATTTTAAATATAAAAAGTTTTGCTTCTCTTGGCGGAAAGTTTAAGCTGAAAAGACTTACTGTTCGCGAGAGACTTGTCGGTAAAAAATAATTTCATAAGCTTTTACCTTTGGAGTTTGATAGTTAAATGCTCGAACCTGTGAGTGTTCCTTTCTTTGTGTCCCTGTCGCTCTCTTTATCATTTTTTCTTTCTGTTTTCTCTTCCTCTCTTTCTCTTTCTGTTTTCTCTTCCTCTCTTTCTCTTTCTTTTTCTCTTTCTCTCATTTGCCCCTCTCACTTTATCCTTCTGTTAATCTATTTACTGATCTATTTTTTCTATCTGTCTGTCTGTCTGTCTGCAGATATTTAAATACAGACGCAGATATAGATATAGCGCTCTATCCCCTTCCAGTCACATCCTTCAGCGCGCGTCATTAGCCGGATAATGT
>NC_051426.1:15471277-15478777 GCF_015228065.2 Penaeus monodon | reverse complement strand
TTTCTCTTGGAATTTGAAGTTCTACGCTGCTCGCCGAAACCACATGATTTTCTTTCTCTATAATCTCAGGAAATAATCTTGCTTTATTTTAGTAGTCTATTTAGTATATATTTTCTTTTTAAGTTGTTGTGGACACTTTATAGAACATAAATAAGTAGTTCAAACTCTAAATTTATGTTACTTTATCATCCAGACACGAAGTTATGTCCTTCTCAATTATTTACACTTTCAAGTGTAATGTTATTATCATGTGAAGTTGAGCCTTCGAAAGCCACATACATGAGAGCAGACGAATAGTATTACCAGCCCATTTCTAGAACATTCTGTAAGTCGTGTTCTCCACCTTAATATTTGCCATGACCATGCCTGTTCCGGCCGCTAGAGGCGCTGTTGTCGGGGTTATGCAAGGGAAACCAGGTTACTCTTAACCTCCGTGACGTTACGTCATTTCTGTCATCTCCTGGAGTGTGGTGTCGTCCTCGTGGACTTGGTTGACCCGAGTTGACCGAGATGATTTTTTTCAGACACAATCGGTCTTCTTGAGGACCGAGCCAACGGGAAGGCTCAGAAGCGTAAAGGTGATTATCCTGTCTCACGTGCCTGCTGTGCCTGGGTGCTCGGATGCCGGTGCTGGTAACACTGAGGGGACTATCCTGTGGTTGGTAACACTGCGTGGACCTTGCTTTGTGTGTGTGTATAAATACCCTGTGAGAGTGTGTTTACAACTGCGTGCATCTGTGCGTGAGCGTGGATGCATGTGCGTGTGTACAGGATCAGCAGTTGACATACGTGAGTGACACGGCGTTTAAGAATTTAGAGTTGCAAATAGTGTACGATGTGTTGCATGACGATGGCAAATGAATTGGTTTGGCAAGTTGCGATTCGCGGTAATGAAGGCTGGGCAATGGTGACGCGGCGCGTTGCATGATATGCGGCTCTTCCGGTGGTGATTATATTATGTTACGATCGCATTTCATTTACCCGAAGTTATCGCTGCTGTTCATTACAGTTCAGAACATCGTCCTTACTTCTGTTGATAAGTAGAGCGACTCAAATCACATCGACACATGCGACTGCATTCATTATTTAATTGAATTCAGAATTTTTAGAAACCGTAATATATATTTTTAAAATTACATATAGCGTATCGTACACCCTCTTGAATTCCCTTCTCCTTTTTGGCAAGGGTACTTCCAAGGCGTCCTCTTCGCGTCCAGAATCCCCATCTTGCGTTCGTTCCTGCTCTTGTTCTGCCATAACGTTAGTGATTTTGTTCATGGCGTCTCCTGTGGAGTCACGTTCGTTTTCGTCCTTGTCTGGTTCTTCTGTGCAGTTGCCTCCTTTTCCTCATTTCTTGGTCTCGTCCGCCCGTGTTCTCCGTCAGTAAAGCTTTAGTTTAATATTTTTCTCTTGATGTTGTTAATTGTTTATGCGTGCGCGAGTGGACGAGTTATGGTTGTAATCTTTTATCTGGAACATTTGAGGTGTTCTAAATCTAACAGCTCTAGCGTTTTTAATTCGTTCAGTTGGAGCCACAGATATCATGCGTTTGTAGAAATTTATGGACGATCTTGCCTTTTTTTTTCAGAAACCGACACCGGGCCTCACCCCCCCCCCCTTCGATCTTCCTCTCGTTCTCTATTCCGCGTTTCTTATCCGATGTCCTTTATTCCTCACCCCCCCCCCCTCCCTGTGAGCGGGTGAACCCGCGTTTCGCCAGGGGGAGGGAGCCAGTTCCGGAGTTTGCTGGGGGGGGGGGGGGGGTTCGCAACCATGTTTGTCGCAAATACGTAATGTGAGGGAACCCGTGCGAGGCGGAGGCTCCGCCGAGGGAAATGCGGTTGCCGGCGGGTGAAGGGGGGGTGGGGGGAGGCGAAGGAAAGTATACGTGCATACATACATGCATACATACGTGCATACATGTATATATATATATATATATATATATATATATATATATATATATATATATGTATGTATATGTATGTATATAGTATATATGATATATGATATATGATATATATATATATATGTATAAATATATGATATATATATATATTAGATATATGCTATATATTCTATATATGCAAACATATATATAATGAGATTATATATAAGTATATATATATATATATATATATATATATATAATTTTATTATATAATATTTTATACATATATTATATTGTAAACTCATATTATTATTATATAATATAGTCTATATATATTGGATATAATCGTATTTTTATTTAATATTTAATTTATTATATACCCATATATATATAATTATATTAATATTATATAATTTTTAAATGATAATATTATATATTAAAAAAATATATAAAATATATTAAATATTTTTATATATATATATAAAATTATTTATTAATATATAATATACTATATATAGTAAACTAAAATAGTTATATGTATATAATATATATATATAGTGTATAATATATATAATATCTATATATATATTTAATTTATAATATATATAAAATATTATATTTTAAAATATATATTTTTTTTTTTTTTAAATTTTTTTTTATATTGATATAATATATATATTATTATATTAATATATATATTTTTAATATTTTATATTATTTTAAAAAATTTTTTAAAATTTATATATATTTAATATATATATAATATTTTTTATATTATATATATATTTTTTTTTTTAAAATATACATATATATTTATATATTATAATATATATAAATATATATATATACATTTCACGTATGTTGCTGTATGTATGCCGTAATTTTCCCTTCGCCCCCCCCCCCCCCCCCCTTCACCCCCGGCAACCGATTTCCCTCGGCGGAGCCTCCCCCTCGCACGCGGTTCCCTCACATTCGTTTTTCCCAAAAACAGGTTGGCCCCCCCCCCCCCCCCCCCGAAAACCCCGGGAACGGGCTCCCTCCCCCGGGCAAAACGCGGGTTCCCCCCCCTCACAGGGGGGGGGGGGGTGGGGAAAAAAGGGGGAAAAGGGGATAAAAAAAACCAAATAAGAACGAAGGAAGATCAAAGGGGGGGGGGTGGGGCCCGGTGTCGGTTTCGGGAAAAAAAAAGGAAAAGTCGCCAAAAATTTTCTAAAAACGCATGAATCGTGGCTCCAATGACAAATTTAAAAAACGCAGAGCTTTAGTTTAAAACACCCAATGTTCCAGATAAAAATTACAACCATAACTGTACTCGCGCACGCAAAAAAATTAACAACATCAAGAAAAAATTAAACAAAAAGTTTTACTAGGGGAAAACACGGCGGACGAGACAAGAAATGGGGAAAAGGGGAACTGCACAGAAGAACCAGAAAAGGGACAAAAAACGAACGTGACTCCACAGGGGACCCCTAAAAAAATCACTAAAGTTATGGGGAGAACAAGACAGGAACCGCAAAATGGGATTCTGGCGCGAAGGGACCCTTTGGGAATCCCCTTTCCAAAAAGGGGAAGGGGAAATTTAAGAGGGTGTACGATACCTATAGTAATTTTAAAAAAAATATATTACGGGTTTTTAAAAAATTTGAAAATTTAAATTAAATAAAGAAGCAGTCGCATGTGCGATGTGATTTGAGTCGCTCTACTTATCAACAGAAGTTTGGACGATGTTCTGAACTGTAATGAACAGCACGTAACTTCGGTAAAAAAATGCGTCGTAAAATAATTAAACACCACCGAAAAGCCCATAATGCAACGCGCCGCTCACCAGCCCAGCCTTCATTACCGGACGAATTTCCAACCAATTTTTTGCCATCGTCATGCACACATCGACCTATTTGCAAATCTAAAATTTTTAAACGCCGTGTCACTCCGTATGTCAAAATCTGATCCGTACCACGCACATGCACCCGCTCACGCACGATGCACCAGTTTTTAAACACACTCCACAGGGTATTTTTAAAACCACACAAAACAAGGGCCCCGTGTTACCAACCACAGGAAGTCCCCCCCCAGTGTTACCCCCCCCCATCCCAGCACCCAGGCACCAGGCAGTGAGACAGATAACACCTTTACGCTTCTGAGCCTTTTCCCCTTGGCTCGGTCCTCAAGAAGACCGAGTGTCTGAAAAAATCATCTCGGTCACTGGGCAACCAAGCCCGAGGGCGACACCACACTCCCGGAGATGACAGAAAGACGTAAAGTCAGGAGGTTAAAGTAACCTGGTTTTCCCCTTGCATAACCCCCCAACAGGCCCTAGCGGCCGGAACAGGGATGGGCTGGGAAATATTTGGTGGGGACCGACTTACAGAATGTTCTAGAAATGGGCGGTAATACTATTGTCTGCTCTCAGTATTTGGGGTTTCGAAGGCTCAACTTCACATGATAAAAACATTTCCTTTGAAAGTGTAAATAATAGAAGACAAAACCGTGTCTGGATGATAAAGTAACATAAATTTAGAGTTTGAATATTTATTTATTTTTATAAATGTCCACAACAACTTAAAAAGAAAATATATACTAAAAAGACTACTAAAAAAAAGCAAGATTTTTTCCCTGAGTTTAAGAGAAAGAAAATATGTGGTTTCGGCGAGCAGCGTAGAATTTTCAAATTCCAAGAAAAATGGTAAGTATTATTAAACCCCCCGGCCGCTAGATGGCAGGCAAAAACCGGGGTTTATGATAAATATTTTATTCAGAAAACCTTTTTGTTTTATTTTGGGTTAATCCCATTCTGATTACAACGGGTGAAATTTATTACACAGCATAAAAAAAAATAACCACAGACCAAACTTTTGGGGGAAAAACATAAATAGAAAGCAAAAAAAACCCTTTAAAATTTTTTCCCAAAAAGAAAAAGAAAGACAGTTTTTGTTCAAAAAAAATGAGGTGAAAAAAAAAGAAAAAAAACTAAAATCTTATAAAAGGGGAGACGGGGGTAATCTAGCAAGGGTTGGGCTGAAATTTGGGACAAAAAAAATGCTCACCGGAGGTTTAAAATTTTAAAAATAAGTTGGAAAATAATTTTAAAAAAAAAATTTTCGGGATGTGAAGGAGGAAGGCGGGGGCAGAGAGAAGAGAGAGAGAGAGAGAGAGAAGAGAGAAGAGAGAGAGGAAGAGAGAGAGAGGGAGGAGGGAGGGAAGGAGGGAGGGAGGGAAAGGGGGAGGGAGAGGGAAGGGGGAAGGGAGAGGGAGAGGGGAGGGAGAGAGAGAGAGAGAAGGGAGAGAGAGGGAAAGAAAGAGGGAGAGAGAGAGAGAGAGGGGAGAGAGAGAGAGGGGAGAGAGGGGAAAAAGAGAGAGGAGAGAGAAGAGAGAGGGAAGAGAGAGAGAGAGAGAGAGAGACAGAGAGAGAGAGAGAAGGGGGAGAGAGGGCAGACAGATTGACTAAAATGAAAAGAAAATATATACAAAACTCGCGATGCCTAAATCAAGGAAGCTTCAATAGTTTAGTAAAAGAACACAACCAAAAAAAAAATCTCCAGAATGTTAACACCCAAGGGGAAAAGCGAGGTCCTTGCGGAGGTAAGAAGCATCCTATTTTCTGAGACACGAGAGACAGAGAAAACGTGTAAAATTGGGAGGGAAACTTCAGAATCCGGAAAGGAAACTAAACTTGAGGATGAAATTATCTTCCAAAGCTACCGTTAAAGGGAAATAAGCATCTGCCTTGAAGCTTTTTTTCTGTTAAACATTTACATTGAAATTAATGTATTATGAAAGTACTTATAAGAACCACTAAAGACTTATGCTCATTTGTTCATATTTGTTTTTCATTTACTAGATCCATAGCCAATGAACTATAGAATGAAAACGCGCTGAACACCAACATTTACTGAACATTCTCTCTCCTCACAATCTATATCTGTTGGCGAAAGCTGAGAGGGAAAGAAAGAGAAGAGAGGGATGGCGCACGAAAGGAGAGGTTTAGGGTGGACGCGAGAGGAAGAGGAAGAGGGAATGAAGAGAGGACGAACGGAAGCGGAAGCGATAAATGAAAAGAATTAGAATATGAAGGGGGGGATGATGATGATGATGATGATGATGATGATGATGATGATGATGATGATGATGATGATGATGATGATGATGATGATGATGATGATGATGATGATGATGATGATGATGTGATGATGATGTGATGATGATGATGATGATGATGATGATGATGATGATGATGATGATGGAGAGAGAGTGAGAGTGAGAGTGAGAGTGAGAGGGAAAGGGAGGGAGGGAGAGAGAGAGAGAGAGAGAGAGAGAGAGAGAGAGAGAGAGAGAGAGAGAGAGAGAGAGAGAGAGAGGAGAGAGAGAGAGAGAGAGAGAGAATGGAGGGAAGAAAGGAGGGAAGGAGCGAATGACAATAATAGGACAGACAAATTGAAAAATAAATAAAAGAAAGAGTAAATATAGTAGAGAGATAAAGTAAAAGATGGAAAAAGACGACATGAAAGAAAATGGAGATATATTGGAAGAGAACGGGAACGGAGGCATGGCCTGTAGTAGCAAGGGTAAAATTTTAATAATAAGTCTAGGGATGTTAAGAAAATAATGATCATTAGAAAGTAAATCAAATAAAAAAGGGATTAATCATTAGAACTAATGACATGCAATACCTGAAAAAAATGAAACATCAAATATCAAATATGGACAACGAAAAAATGGAAAGAACTGAAAAAAATATCATAAAAATGCGAAAATATATGCGTAAAAAATACTGAAAACAGCGAGAAAACCTGCAAAAAAAGTGAAAATAACCGTGTTATTTAACAGAAATTGGTTTAAAAATACTTATGTAAAAAAAAAAATAAAGCAGCGTAAAAAAACGCTTCAATGGTGCTGAGAATGATAGTGAGAAAGAGAGAATGATAGTGATAATGATAGTAATAGTAATGGGATATATGATGGTAATAATAGTAATAACAATAACAATAACAATAATAATAATAATAATATAATAATAATAATAATAATAATGATAATAATGATAATAATGATAACAATAATAATAATAGTTACAATTATCATTATCATTATTATTATTATAATGACAATTACAATGACAAAAACAACAACAATAATAATAAATAAACAATAGACAAAATGGAAAATCCAAGCAAGCTCGACCAGAAACAGAATACAATCCTGCTGGAGGGAATAAGCAATGGAAAGGGAGAAAGAGAGGGAATGGGAGGACGGGGGAAGGGAAAAGGAGAGGAAGAGGACGTGTGGCAGTGAAAGTGACACGCACGCGGCGCACGCGCGCACTTGTGTGTGTGGTGTGTGTGTGTGTGTGTGTGTGTGTGGTGTGTGTGTGTGTGTGTGTGTGTGTGTGTGTGTGTGTGTGTGGGTGTGCGTGTGCGTGTGCGTGTGCGTGTGCGTGTGGCGTGTGCGTGTGCGTGTGTATGTGTGTTATATGTGTATATATATTATTATATATAATATATATAATATTATATATATATATATATAATATATA
Organism: Penaeus monodon; assembly: GCF_015228065.2. Lineage (NCBI taxonomy): Eukaryota > Metazoa > Arthropoda > Malacostraca > Decapoda > Penaeidae > Penaeus > Penaeus monodon. The sequence continues at coordinate 15,471,356 of NC_051426.1, read as the reverse complement.
TATATAGAGAGGAGAGAGAAGAGAGAGAGAGAAGAGAAGAGAGAGAGAGAGGGGATGTAGAGATTGTTAAGATGATGTT
>NC_051426.1:15452978-15471177 GCF_015228065.2 Penaeus monodon | reverse complement strand
CTCTTCTTCTCTCTCTCTTCTCTTCTCTCTCTATTCTCTTCTCTCTCCTCTATCTTCTCTCTCTTCTCTCATCTTCTTTTCTCTCTCTCTCTCTCTCTCTCTCTCTTCTCTCTCTCTCTCTCTCTCTCTCTCTCTCTCTCTCTCTCCCTCCCCCCCCCTCCCCGGCCTCCGCCCGAGACGTGGACACTGCGTCAGTTCGCCTTCCGCCTGTTTAGTGGGAATTCAGATTTCCATTTTGTTCTCGCCTTTGAGACGTCGTTGTTCAAGGGCAAATTTTTGTTATGGTTGCCAGATGTTAAATTATTTTGTCAATGGCAAACAAAATTTTGCAAATGGTTAACAATAGCTCCAGGTAAGCGAGATTATTTTGACGTAACATGCAGCGGCAATGAGGAAAGCGTAGCTTGGGACGAGGCAAGGGCTTTGCAGGAGGCGTTGACGACCGTCTAGAGTGAGAGTTCTTGATCCGGGGAAAGTTACGCTAATTGGGTTATCTATATTTTTCCGGGTTAGAAGAGGGTGGCGTGTTTGTGTTGGTTGCTAACCGTCGTTCAGCTCAGCGGAGTTTTTCCCTCTTTTCACACGTATTGCTTGGAAAGTTTTGCAAGCTTGGCTTAAAAGTAAGATACCCGAAATGCCAGTCTGCGATAATAGCGATAACGAGCGGAGAGCCTTGGGTCTAGACTCTTCAAGGTAATACAGAGCCGCCAGCGCCGTGTCTGGAGGCTGGGGGGGGGGGGGGGGGGCTCTCCAAGATGGAGACAAAGTTTGAATTGCTTACCTCTGGCGTCGCCCGCGCATTCCGCCTTGCTTTCGCCGCCTTCCCCGCCTCGCATGTACTTTGCTTATAGTCTTCGGGACGCTGCTTTGTTATATGCATAGCTTATTTAGTATATGCTATGTGATACATGTGTGTATACAGATATATAGTATATTTCTAAAGTACACATATTTTTGCCCCTATTTTTCTCATCTCCTTTTCTTTTTAGTCTCTCTATCTTTTCCCCTTCCCTCCTCCTTTCCACGCACTCTCATCCCTCCTGCCTCCTACTCACTCTCCCTTTCCCTTTCCCTTTCTCACTCCTATTCCCTTTGTCCTATTTTCCTCCTCTCTCCCCTTCTCCTCTCCCTCCTACCACTCTTCCCCTTCTCTTCTCCATCCCGTAACTCAGGTCTCCCCGTCGCCTCTCGCGTGAAAACTCTTGGAGAAGGAGTCGTATGTTTCAAGGAAAAAAGTGGAAGAGAGGGAATGTGACATGTTCCAGGGCTTCCTTCCCTCCCTCTCTCCCTCCTTCTCTCCCTCTTTCCTCCCCTCTCTTCCTTCTCGTTAGAGCTTCCTGCCTTCTTCATTTTTTCCGAATGATTTCCCTTCCTCCTTCCTTTTTTCCCCTTCCTTCTCTTCCTCTCCCCTTCTTCCTTCTCTTCCTCTCCCCTTCTTCCTTCTCTTCCTCTCCCCTTCTTCCTTCTCCTTCTCTCCCATTATTCCTTCTCCTCCTGTTCCCTTCTTCCTTCCCTTTTTTCCCTTCCTTCTCCCCTCTTCCCCTTTTTTTTTATTCAAGTCTTGTCTTTCATAAGTGTTCTTTTTAAAATCATTTGTCTTTTTTATACCAATTTATCAAATTGACATCCTTGTATTTTCTTGTTGTCTCTTCTTTTCACACTCCATTCTTTCTTCCATTTAGTTCCTCTCTCATCCACCTTATCCCCTTCCCCTATTTTCATGTGCTTCGAGGCCTCTCGTGCTTCCTTTCGATTAACTGTAGTCTTCTCTTTTCCTTCTTTCTCCTTCTGTTTCTCTCTTCCCTCCCTTCTTTTCTTCCCTTCTCTCCCTTCATTTTCTCCCTTCCCTCCATTCTTTTTCCCTCGCTCCCGCAATGCATCTCTTTTCCTTTTATTATCCTTCCTGTCACTCCTCCTCCCTTCTCTTATCTTCCTTCTCTCTTTCTCTTCTCTCGCCCTCCCTCCCTTCCAATTCTCATGTCCATTCTCTCTCTATCCTTTCTGTCGTCTCTCTCTCTCTCTCTTTCCACTCCATATAACCCGTCACCCTCTTTTCTCTCTCTCTCCTTCGTCTCCGCAACCCTTCCTATCCTTCTCCTAACTTCTCTCCTCTTCTCCCCTCTCCTCTCTTCCTGCCTCCCCTTCCCTCCTCTCTTCCTGCCTCCCCTTCCCTCCTCTCTCTCTCCTCTCTCTCCCTCTCTTACCTCTCTCCTCGCTCCCCGTCCTCCTTCCTCCCCCTCTCTTCTCCCCCTCCCTCTCCTCCCTCTCTTCTCCCCCTCCCTCTCCTCCCTCTCTTCTCTCCCTTGCTGTCTACCTTCCCTCTCTCCTCTCCCTCTTTTTCCTCCCTCTCTCCTCTCCCTCCCCTCCTTTATCTCTTCATCTCCCTCCCAACCTCCCTCCCCCTCCTCCCTCTCCCTCCTTCTCCCTCCTCCTTCCTCCCTCTCCCTCTCCCCCTCCCTCCCCCCTCCCCTCCCCCCCCCTCCCCCCCTCCCTCCCCCCTCCCTCCCCCTGCCACACCTGTTCAGCGAGCGAGCGAGGCCCTAGCAACCAGCCGTCCCTCATGTCCGCCATCGTGTTCCTCCTCCGCAGTGAGCGCTCTCTGAGGCCACCGCGAAGGGCCAGAGGTCATTTCACTCTCCTCCTTCTCTTCCTTATTCTCGTTCTGATTCATTTTTTTCGCTTTTATTGCTTTCTCATCCTTTTCCCATTCCTCCTGGTCTTTCTCCCATTTTTTTCTTTATTGTCGTTTCTGCACTCTCCTCTTTTTTCTCTCCCTTCTTCGTGGTGGTGGTGGAGGTGGTGGCGGAGATTGTGGTGGAGGTGGTGGCGGAGATTGTGGTGGAGGTGGTGGCGGAGATTGTGGTGGAGGTGGTGGCGGAGATTGTGGTGGAGGTGGTGGCGGAGATTGTGGTGGAGGTGGTGGCGGAGATTGTGGTGGAGGTGGTGGCGGAGATTGTGGTGGAGGTGGTGGCGGAGATTGTGGTAGAGGTGGTGGAGGTGGTGCTGGTGAAAGGGTGGTGAACTGGTGGTGGAGGTGACGGGGAAAGGAGTGGAAGGTAGGAGATAGGGAGGAGGAGATGGAAGTAGAGGATGAGGATGAGGCTGAGAAAGAAAAAGGTGATGATGGTTGTAGTAATGCAAGAGAAGAAGAAGGGAGGGTGAAGAAAATATAATGATAATAATGATAATAATAATAATAATAATAATAATAATAATAATAATAATAATAATAATAATGATAATAGTGATAATAAAGGAAGGAGGAAGAGCAAGCAGAGGAGGGGAAATCGTGGAAAGAAAGTGGGCGAGGGGCGCGACGGCGGATTCCTGGGCAGAAAGGAAGGGGGAGGGGGGGAGGGAGGAGGCCGAAGTTGAGACAAAGTTCATGAGGAAAGTTGAGGTAAAGGCAATAAAAGATAAATAAAGAGGCAGGAGGATCTGGAAGAAGTTTTGAGAAAAAAAAAAAAATGGAGCGAAAGGAAGAAAATGAGATAAAGAAAAAGAAAAAAATCACTGCATAGATTTTTAAAAGTAAAAAAAAAAAAATCTAAATAAAAAAAAATCACAATAAGAGGGAATGGAATAGAAAGAAGCCAATCACACGAACACGAAAGAAGCCAATCACACGAAATAGAAAGAAGCCAATCACACGAACACGAAAGAAGCAGCCAATCACACGAACACGAAAGAAGCAGCCAATCACACGAACACGAAAGAAGCAGCCAATCACGCGAACACGAAAGAAGCAGCCAATCACGCGAACACGAAAGAAGCAGCCAATCACGCGAACACGAAAGAAGCAGCCAATCACACGAACACGAAAGAAGCAGCCAATCACACGAACACGAAAGAAGCAGCCAATCACACGAACACGAAAGAAGCAGCCAATCACACGAACACGAAAGAAGAAGCCAATCACACGAACACGAAAGAAGCCAATCACGCGAACACGAAAGAAGAAGCCAATCACACGAACACGAAAGAAGAACCAATCACACGAACACGAAAGAAAGCCAATCACACGAACACGAAAGAAGCAGCCAATCACACGAACACGAAAGAAGAAGCCAATCACGCGAACACGAAAGAAGCAGCCAATCACACGAACACGAAAGAAGCAGCCAATCACACGAACACGAAAGAAGAAGCCAATCACACGAACACGAAAGAAGAAGCCAATCACACGAACACGAAAGAAGCAGCCAATCACACGAACACGAAAGAAGCAGCCAATCACGCGAACACGAAAGAAGAAGCCAATCACACGAACACGAAAGAAAAGCCAATCACGCGAACACGAAAGAAGAAGCCAATCACGCGAACACGAAAGAAGCCAATCACACGAACACGAAAGAAGCCAATCACACGAACACGAAAGAAGCAGCCAATCACGCGAACACGAAAGAAGAAGCCAATCACGCGAACACGAAAGAAGCCAATCACGCGAACACGAAAGAAGCAGCCAATCACAATAGAAGATACAAGACGATTGAGGGAAAGCAATGAGCTGAGCAAGGAATGGAAGGACGCGAGTGTGAATTCGGCCACGCGCTTCTGGCTCTTCGTGAGGAACGGCCCAGAAATGGGCCAAAGGAAATCGAGATGGATGATTAATGGAAATGGCGGCTGGAGCTGCGAGGATTATTGTCTGTAGCAGCCGTTAAAATGATAAAAGTAATTAGAACTATGTCTTATACATTACATGAAAAGAATGTAAGAAGTATCTGTAACTACATGCTTCAGTAAGGAACCCACAGCAACACCTGTAACAGCTAGAACAATACAGCAGCAGCAACAGGAACAGCAGCCACTCCCAGCATTAGCCGTAACCGCCATCACCATTAACCGCAGCATCGCCAGCAACAAGGACAACCACCACCGCCAACAACTGCTGCAAAACAACATCAACATCAAGAGCAACACCCACTAGCAACAACAGCAACAGCACAGCACCACGTATACACCTGCGAATCCACGACCAGCACCCCCCCCACCTCCCCCCAAGGCGTTCGCTGAAGCCTCCCCCCTCCCCCTCCCCCTAAGGCGTTCGCTTGTCTCTTCCCTCGAGAGTCAACTTGTCAAGTGAGAGAGAGCTTGCACGCGCGCACGATTGGATGAAGGCCTGTTGTTGCAATGAAATTCCTAAAAAAAAGAAGAAAGAAAAACCAAAAGAAGTTGTTCGCGTGTGTACTCTGGCTGAGGATTAATTTTTCGAGGTTGATGGTTTGTGCTTTTTGCCTCTGTTCGTTTGTTAACGTGACGAGGGCAAGATTTTTAACGGATTGCTTCGGTTTATTAGTAAATCCCTTCAGGATTTTTTTTCTGTTTATGAAGGACAAATATTTTGATGATGGTTTGTAACTATCAGTTTCTCTAACATGTCACTGTTATATATATATATATATATTTTTATTAGTTTTTCATTTTTTAGCGTTTAAGTTCGAAGGGGTTCGTTCGATACCATCCTTTTTTAATGTTCACAATGAGGATGTCTTAGTCTCTTCCCTTTATGAACATTTTCTTCCTTCATTTCTTCATCTACGACTTGCCTCTCTTAACCGTACCATTATTTTTATCATAACTCATCCTCCTCCCCCCCCCCCCCCCCCCCCCCCCCCCCGCCTACCTCCCATCCTCCCTCTTTCTTCCTCCTCCTCCTCCTCCTCCTCCTCCTCCTCCTCCTCCTCCTCCTCCTCCTCCTCCTCCTCCTCCTCCTCTCCTCCTCCTCTCCTCCTTTCCTCCTTTCCTCCTCTCCTCCTCTCCTCCCCCTCCCCTCCCCCCCTCCTCTCGCCCTCGTAAATACAACACTATCTATAAACAACAACTACTAACAGCTGAACTACTGCTACAACTACTACAACTATTACTCCTCCTACTCTCAGCATCACACAAAATGTGTAGCATTTTTAAAATCGAAATGGCAGCTCCCACCCTGCTGACAAGAGGCCTCGCGCACCTGTTCCCCGCAGCTGTCGGCAGAAGAACTCCACTTAAACATGTCAGAAACGTGTTATGACTTCCGCACCTTTTCTGTAGCGACACAGAAGCCATTAATATTTAAGTGTGCGTCTTATAGGCCTGTGAGATTTTTTTTTTATTCGAATTGATCTTTTCTGGAGGTCATTAAGAGAGAGAGTGAGAGAGAGAGAAAGAAGAGGGAAATGAAAGTAAGGGATATTGAGGGGAAAAACTGAGGGAGAAAGAGGAAGAGAGGCGGAAGCGGAGAGTGAGCGGAGGATATGGAAGATGGAAAGATACCTAAAAAAGTCAGAAAGATTTGTATTAGTGGAGAGAATGGAGTGAGTAGAGAGAAAGAAGAGGAGAAAGAGGAGGATGGTGTGGGTGGAGAGAAGGGAAGGATGGTGTGGGTGGAGAGAAGGGAAGGATGGTGTGGGTGGAGAGAAGGGAAGGATGGTGTGGGTGGAGAGAAGGGAAGGATGGTGTGGGTGGAGAGAAGGGGGAGGATTGAAAGGGATTGGCAGAATTGAGGAGAACGGAGTGGAGAAGGAATGAGGAGGAGTTGAGTGAATAGGCATGGGAGAGCGAGCAAAAGGAGGAAGATGAAGTCAATAGAAACAAAAGGGAAAGAATAGCCTGAATAGAGAGGAAAGAAAAATATGGAGTGGATAGAAAGAAGGGGAAATAAAAGGATTAGAGAGAAGAGAGAAAAGCGGAGTGGATAAAGAGAAATGAAGAATGGAGTGGATAGTGAGAAAAGGGAAAACCAAAGTAGATAGAGAGAAAAGGGAAGAGCGGAGTAGCTAAACAGAAAAAAAGGAAATGAAGAACGGCGTGGATAGCTAGAAACGGGGAAGAAGAGTGTGAAGTGTAAGAGTAAGTGGTTGCAGATCTATCAGTCCGCCCACACACACTCCCTTGGCCACCTTCCAGAAGCCCCCCCCCCCCGCGCCTCCGCCTTGTGTTACGCTGCGGGCGCTGTTTGGGCCCCGGCGTTGGGCTCCGTCCGAGGCCCTCCTGGCGGCGGGCGAGCCTTGGCTCTGCGGCTCTCGTCGAGATGCCATCGGAAGGCGTGAATTTTCCTCTGCTGTGCTTGCTGAAAATTGGGTCCTCGTTTGTTTGTTTGTTTGCTTGTCAAAACGATGGTGTTGAGGTTGCGTTATCAGTATATTATCGGTTAATTCGGTATATTATGGTTTGGTAAATGTAGTTTGGCCTCATTACATATATTTTTATTTACCATATTTATGCTTTTATCATGTGATTAAGGATTGCTCCTCCTCCTCTTCCTCTTCTTCTTCTTAATCTACTTTTTCCACTCCTCCTCCTCCTTCGTCTTAATCTTCTCTTTCTCCTCTTCTTTCTTCCCATCTTGTCGTTGTCTTCTTCACTCCCTTCTTTTAACTTTCTAAAGTTCTTTGGCGACTATATTTTTTGTGCATCATTATCTGAAGATTTATTTATAATCATCATCCAGATTCCCTTTCTCCTTTCTGTTATTAGCTTTCTCTCCCTCTCCTTCGCCATCGCATTCCTCCCCTCCCAATTTCCATTTTCTATTTCCATTTTCTTTCCATTTCCCTTTCTCTCCTTCATCACCCTCCTTTCTCCATGCAATCTGATAAAAGGAGAAAAAGAGAAGAAAAGCAGAAAGAGAAAGCAATAAAGAGACAAGTTTTTAATTCCTCCTCCGTCTCTTTTCAGGTAATATTGGTGAGGACACACACACGCTCGTTCAGTATTGCTTGTCACACGCCACACGGTAAGCGCCTCTGCTAATGTGACGGTAAGTACGTTTGTATGTTGATAATGTGAAGGTTCGTCGTCGGCTAGAACGTTATGCTTCGGTTGGCAGAGGTCGTAGCCTTTGGGGCAGAGGCTGAAGGTAGGAGGTTACGTTTTGTGTGGGCGCAGCTGTCTGATGGATGAATTTAGTTGACTTGTAAAAGGTGAGTCGCTATGGATTCGAGATGTTCAATTCTCGCCCCCTTTGTTGTTGTCCGAATAGAAGAGAGCTGGATAAAGGGTAGAGGAGAGAAAATGGAAGGAGATTTGAAGTAGCGAGAGCGAAAAGAAGATTCCTAGGAATAAGACGGAGAATACAAAGGAGAAAGGAAGGTGTAAGGAAACGCGTGGAGAAGGAGAGGCAAGAGTAATCGTAAACGAGAGGAAAGATGTAATGTATTATAATCAAGAAGAAGTATGTGATTATACAAGAAGACAAGAATAAAAATAAAAATAAGAGGTTAACAGCCAAAGGGAACTCGTGGTGAATCGAGCCGTCCGACCCGCGCCAGCGAGTGGCGTCGCCGGCATCCTAACATGCTTGCGTAACGCCCGTCCGGTCCGGCAGCCAGGTACGCGAGCAGGTGCGCGATATATTTCTCATGAGTTGCACGCTCATCTGCTCATCTCTTCTTCCTTTTCGTCCTCCCCCTCCCTTCCTTCGCCTTCTGGCAGGTTGTCCTATCGGTGATCCGAGCCATCTACGAGAGAGTACGGGCGCCCCGTGAGCCTTTTCGACCACTCGCTCTGTAATGCATTTGCGTCTTATAGGCCTGTAAGATTTTTTATTTCATTCGAACCGTGATTAGCATCTATTACTTTCGCTCTTTTCGATACGATTCCTGCGTGGGGAAGAGAATATGAACGCCATGTACGCCGACCGTAGGTCCAGCGGTGTGAGGGCCATCACGCGCAACATACGGCCCTCGCGCGGCGTGACGGCGGTGTGGGTGGTTACTATGGAGACGAGCCACGGTGGGCAGACGAGGGAGGAAGAGGCGAACAGAGGGACGAGAAGGAAGAGAATGAGAAAAAGGTGGAAGAGGAGGAGGAGGAGGAGGAGGAGGAGGAAAACGACGACGACGACGACGACGACGAGTAGTAGAGTGGGGAGGACGAGGAGAGGAGGAAGATGTTCGGGGAGTGAGTGAGCGTGAAGGGCGTAGGCGAGGGGACGGGGGAGGGGCAGGTACAGCCAGTGAGAATTAACATCAAATGTTGCTAAGGGGAGGGGGGGGAGGTCTAGTGCGGGAGAGATGGAATGGTGTTTGTAACATGTAGATTGTGCGAAGAGAGAGAGAGAGAGAGAGAGAGAGAGAGAGAGAGAGAGAGAGAGAGAGAGAGAGAGAGAGAGAGAGAGAGAGAGAGAGAGAGAGAGAGAGAGGAGAAGGAGAGAGAGATGACGGACACAGATAGACAAACAGTTATATTACGCTCAATTACGCTGCTTACTTATAGTTGAAATACAGGGGCCAGTATAGTACTGTATACATAAACGCTAAAGTTCCCGCCTTCGGCTCGTGCATGCAGTAGCCAAGGGCGTGTGTATCCTTGAGTGAAGGATACACTTGGGCTGCACGACCACTAGGTGGCGGCGACGGGAGGGCGAACCTGGCGGGAGTTCGCTTGTGATTCAAGTGACGATATCATTGGCAAGAATTAAAAATCTTGGCAGTAACTACCTGGATTAATCAATCTTGGATTTTAATTTCGGCGAAAATGTAGTTACCTACTTCGCGAAGTTGGAAGGGGGAAATTCTGGGCTTTATTCTCTCATTCAGCTTCATGAATAGTGACCAGCTCATAATGGCCTGTTATCGGTGAGGAGAGGGAGCCTGCTCGCCGGGTATTCATAAGTCATTCATCCTTTATTGAACTTTGTGTATGGCCCAGCGTCAGCGCTTAGTAGGAGACATAAGGTCAGAATCGAAGGCGGTCCTTATATTTTTTTATTCTATTTCATGCGCATATTTTATTTGTTTGTTTGTGTGAATGTGTATTTATCTGCTTTATTAGGTTGGCAGAGCGTTTTGCCTCGGCTCACCTCCTTCCCCCGGGCTTGAGAGACGAACTCGCAGCGGCAGGTTCGTGCGTCCGCGAGAAAGTCCCTGGAGCGGGATATCGGCATTTATTGTTCCCGTGAGAAGTCAAATGTGCGAAAAGTCAGGACGCCGCCAAGTCCCTTTTATCTCGCGTCCGCATTTCGTCAGCATCGCCCGTGGCTTTGTTGCAGGGAATTGGCCCAGATCAGGACGTCCCGACGTTTGGGTCAGATTTATTCATTCCTTTTATGAAAGGATGGAACTCGCTTGATGGGCTCTGTAGTCGAAGCGGTACAGGAATTTTTTTTTTTCATCATATATACCCTTCACTATACTGCATTTTCCTGCTAGTTTACTTTCGACTGCATTGTTCTCTTTGGAAACCCAAATTAGTGCAATATTTTTTTCAAACTTTTTTTGCGAAGAATCATCTGCAGATTTTCCTACGACTCTCTCCTTGACCTTATGCCTTATGTCCTCATGCCTTCTCTGCGTCCGTCTGTCTCAGTCGTGCGAGTCCGTCTCCGTTCTAATTCTGCGGCCTTCGTGCTGCTGCCTGACAGAGCCGCCGGGGCGGGTGCGAGCAGGGTTGTTTGTTGCCTCCTTTGCCTCGTTAGCGAGGACAGGACTCCGGTCGGCTGGAAGGGCGGCAGGGCGAGCGGACGTCCCTTTTGATGTTCCTTCTTGTTTCCGCTGTGACTCGGGGACCGTGGCTGCGTCTCGCCAATAATCGGGCGCTCGGGCTGAGGCCTGCTCGCCCGCCCCGCATGCTTTGTTGCATGGAAGCTCAGGGGGAAGCGCAGGATGGACGCTTCAGAAGTCCCCTTCTCGATCAGGGAGGTATCGAAGGCACAGACGAAGCTGTCTCCGAGGTGGGCGGGAGGGCATGAGGACAGGGAGCCTTGCTTGCTCCGTTTCTTCTTACATCTTCGTTGGTCCTGGAACGCTTCCTGGAACTTGAAGCTCGAAAATCGTCGAATTCCCCTCCTTGCCTTGATCCGAAGTAAGTTCCCTCTCTCAACAGGCACTCGGTCGCCGCCTCGGGATTGTCGTGTCTCCAGTAACGCCCTCAGATTCACGGTCGTATTTGTCCATAAATGCACGGCAATGTGGCACTTCGGAGGCAGAGGAAAGTATTGGATGAAGCCGTTTGCAGCTGCTGCAGCGCCGTTCTTTCCGAGCGTCGCGCGGACGCTGGGGCACGCCAGACCCTTCCCTTCCTCGCCATCATATTTTAGGTCATTGCTTATCAATTGAATCAATTCGGTCAACAGTTATTATTCCTTATCTACACATACTGTTGTTATTATTGAATTTTTTTCAATATTTTTCTATCTATATAACAGATAGTAAGAACAAACATAGACATAGAGAAAGACGCAGACAAGTGGACAAGTAGAGGGAAGTACAGCCAGCCATATACGAGGAAGTTCACGTAAACAAACACGCATAGATAGACATGCAAAGAAAAGCAGCACATATATACGCACACGCATATGGACACAAAAACACAAACATTCACATACAAAAATAAAAGCACACAAGCACAAACACACAAGGAGAAGAGAGAAGTGCGTGGGTGAGTGAGTGGGTGAGTGAGTAGCGGTTTGAGTGAGTGAGTGAGTGAGTGAGTGAGTGAGTGAGTGAGTGAGTGAGTGAGTGAGTGAGTGAGTGAGTGAGTGAGAGAGCTCACCCAAAGGCGATAAGAATCATTGTTATCTTAGGGGCCAGACGGTACACCATTGTTGTTTTACCTGAAGTAAGTTAGTCTCCGTCGAGGCACGAATGGGTGCTGTGGCAGCAGTGAAAGAGTAAAGAGGACGTCCGAAATGTGAACAAAAGGCAGTAGATTATTTCGAAATGGCCAAACACAAACGGGTGAGCGAGTGACAGACTGCGTCGTCGTAGCGAAAAAGCAATCTCTCGTACGTCGCCGTAAATACGTCACAGGAATGTAGGCCCTTTGTGCCACGGAGTCCGGCCGATGGGACGCTGTGTCGCGATGGATTGCGTCAGACGTCCGAGGAAGAGGGGCGGCCACAGGTATTGATGGTGTGTTGGTGGGGCTGTCGAGTGCGTGCGGGAGGGGAGGGGGGCTCTGGGGACATTGCTGGAGCAGGGGATTAGGAGGTGGCAGAGGTGGAGTCGCGGTCGCTTTGGGGCCTCCGAAGGCGCGTCCGGCCGTGGCGATGTGCTGTGTTTGAGGCTTTGTTGAGCTAGGCCTACGCTTTTCGTTAAGCCTATTTCATCGAAGATAATGCAGGCAACTTTTTATTTGAAAGTTTTGATATATATCAATTTGTATATATTTACTTTCGATGCAATTCAAACAAGATTGCTTGAAGTTTAGCTCTGAGTCAGTGTGTATTGAATGTAGGTGTGGTGATACACTGTGGTCAGGGATTATTCAAATAAAGCCACAGATCAGGTTGGGTTCGGAGAACGAGGCAAGGGACGCACGGGGGGGAACAAGCGAGATTTATTGGGGAAACAAACCGACGTTGATGCCGGGAAGAATATCAATAGCAGCGGCAGAGGAAGGGTGGCATGAATTCGATTACGGCGCCGTCGTTCTTGGAAAGATACTTGTGATCTCCGGCGCAGCTTTAATGTTAAATATACTCGTGTCATTTTTTTCACATCGTATCGTAGGTTTCAGCTCGAGTTTTCTGTCCGTCGAGAGGCCAGATACGAGCGTATAGGCAGGCGTCACTTTTTATCGAGGGAGGTATTGTATTTTTAGAGGTTTATCTACCGGGGTAGGGTGTGGCGCGAGGCTAAGAGGGCGAGGGCGAGCAAGGAAGGAAGTGTCGCCGTGGGGCCGCTCGGAGGGAATTCAAGCTTTTTAGCAGATGTGCGTCACGCTTCGGGGGATGAGGAGGAGGAGGATCATGATGGTGATGACCATGAGGAGTAACTTTTCTATTTACAACGTATCTTTTTAATTTTCCATGACAGAGTACTGAGTGGGACTGTTTGGCGTGCTTGCAATGTGTATAAAGAGGGAATAGCGGTCCTTTAGGTATTATACGATATAATTGCGTTTTTGGTTAGCGGTTGAGTTAAAGTCTATAGGGGAAATTTAATTTGCAAGGTGGGTTTACAAATCTGCGGGATGCCAACCCACACTTCACTAATTTTCAATAAGTGTGCAATGTCCAATGCATATGAATGCTACACTGACGGGTCCTCGCAGTCTGGGAGCAGAGCAGGATGTGCTTTTGTTGTGTATAAAAACAAAATCTTGCAGCACCAGGATTGTAGGAGGGTTCATGACTGGGCAAAACAACGCAAACTGAGGTGGCAGGAATACTCATGGCCACCGAATTTCTATTGAATCAAGGCTCGGGGGTAATATTCTGTGATTCACAGAGTGCTCTCCAGGCTCTGAACACTCTAGACAAAGGTGCAGTTAATATCGCAAATGAAATCAGGATAAACGTGTATCGTGCAAAAGAACGAGGCCTTGATATACGTTTTGTGTGGATTCCATCGCAGGCATGATCATGCTGATCGCCTGGCAAAGTTAGCATGTGACAAGCAAAGTGTGGATATAGATCTTGGGGTACCTATTTCTAGGATTTTATAGATCATTAAAGCTTCCTTCAAAGAGGACTTGACTGAGTTGAGTAATTCTCAACGCCCTGAAAGCTGTAGCATAAAGCACTATGACCGGTTTAGGCAAGATTCATTCACCTATGGTTTATATAAAACAAGAACAAGACAGTGTGATATTGTGACGGCAAGAATCAGGCTTGGATATAGATTGTATTGGCAGGTCAGTACAGCTTGTAATGTCGAAGAACTAAGTGTAAACTGTGTAATGAAGAATATAAGCGAACACTTGTACATTATATCTCAGAGTGCCATGTGTTACAGCCTTTCAGACCACCGAGCATGAGGTATGGAGAACTATGTAACTATTTCATATCCTCTGATGTCTTAGAAGATATACTTATATTATATCCTAATTTTGGAATGTAGCAATGCCTTTCCACGCCCAAGCTGTACGCCGGCGTGGCAGATGAGCAGATAAACGACTGTGTAACTGTTCTTTTTTAATTGATATAGTACTTATCATAATAATGTTATAGCCTAAAATTGAAATGTAATACAATTATATGTTATAACCATGCATCAAATGTACCACAACTTGCCCACGCCTGTGCAGTTAGCTAGGGTGGTAAATAAAGGGCTAAACTAAACTAATTTCTGCCCTACACAAGAAGAAAACGAGCGACCGCTTGAGCACTATATTTCGGAATGCCATATGATACAGCCTTTCAGACCACCTAACATGAGGTATAAAGAAGTATGTGAATAATTCATTTCATCTGATGCATTGAAAGATATACTTGTATTATCCTAAATTTACTATGTAATAACTAACGTAAACAAGTAACAGTGTTATGTAAACACAGTGGCAAAAGCATATCAAAGTAATATTTTCTGTATGCTGTATGATTTATATTTATATTTTACCATGAACAATTACAGCAGTCACTGTACTATGCCAGATATATGTAAAACTGTAATCCTGATTGCCCACGCCTGAGCAGATAGCCAGGGTGGGAAATAAACTTACTTAACTGATGCTGATTGTTGTTGTGGGACTGACAGGCGCTACTTTCGTTGATAGGCATTTTGTTATGCAATTTATTTTCATTTTTAATCATATGGACTATGTATGTGCATAACTGAATTTATTTTATAATCTGTTAAGCTATATTCAACGCACTAGTATAAGTTAGAACAATATTATACATTGTTTGATCACGTGCTTTTCTATTCATTTATTCAATCATTTGTTATAATGTGTTAAGAGCGAGAAACACGAGCACAAACACGAACACAAACACAAAACAAACACGAACACGAATACGAACACGAACACAAACACAAACACAAACACACGCACAAACACAAACACACGCACAAACACACGCACACGCACACGCACACGCACACGCACACAGGGGGTTTGTGTGTATGTGTATTTACATATGTGTATTTACATATATATATATATATATATATATATATATATATATATATATATATATATATATATATTATATATACTTATATTTATATTTTTATATATTTTATATATATATATATATATATATATATATATATATATATATATATACACACACACGTTTTTAATATATGGAAATCTTGGTCATCATACGATTAGCGTAAAGAAGCGCCGAAGGAGCGTCGTCAGCAACAACATCAGCTCCGCCGCCGACCCCCCCCCCTCCCCCGCACCTCCCCGCGCCCCCCGACCCGACCCCCGCTCCCCCCAGCTTCCCGACGAAGGCATTAGCGCATCTTGTCGATTTAATTAGAGCGGCGTAAACAAGTCCTCATAAGAATATTCATCGCCTTTGTGTGATTAGTTCCACCTCGTCGTCCTATCGTCGGTCAGAAGCAATTATCGTCTCTAGAAATTTCGGATCAAAGGAGAATGTATTTTTCGAGGGAGTGTGAACAAAGGAAGGAGAAGAGACAAACAATAAATTTGATATAAACAGGGAACCAGAGGGAAAATAAAGACAGGAAGAGAGGAGAGACGAAATCTCGATGCCAGAAAAGGTTGATTCGCGAAGCACCTGCGGTGTTTGCGCGGTAATCTTGCATCCCACACGCGGCCGGCGGTCTTGCTGGCTCTCTCCACTCGCTCACACAAGTTGTTCATTATGTATTCTAATTTGAATATGTCACCGCGGCGTGTTGGCGGCCCTCGCTGCCGCCCCTGGACTCACTGTCTGCGCCCAGCCCTCGGATGACACTGCATGCACGATCGCTTCTTTCCATGTTGCTTTGACGTGGCTTGCAGCCGGGCGTCGCTGCCTTGTTTTGAAGTTTTGTGTTTTGATGGGGTCGTGCCGGCGTCAGTGTTGTTATGTAGTAAGAGGAGTTCAGTTGTACCTGCTCACGAGTATTTGGCTACGCGGCCTCGGTCAGGAGAGTCTGCTTATTCACAGGCTTCTCTTTGCCTCACGTCGGTTCCAGCAGAAACATGGTTCTCATATGGTACTTCAGTGTCTCGTTATCGCGGAATAAGATGATGCGAATTAGTGCCACATTGCTTGCTTTAGTGCTGGTGCCATGACCCAGGGATGCGGGTACTTGGTGCAATAATGCAGTCTTTTAACGCTGGAGAGGGATTAGCGCGGCTGCGGCAGTCGGGTCTCGGTGACGCTTTGCCTATCGGGGTGTAAAAAGATTTTGTAATACATCACTCTCTGTGGAATTCTCTCTCTCTCTCTCTCTCTCTCTCTCTCTCTCTCTCTCTCTCTCTCCCTCTCTCTCCCTCTCTCCCTCTCTCTCCCTCTCTCCCTCTCTCCCTCCCTCCCTCTCCCTCTCTCCCTCTCTCCGTCCTTCCATCCCTCCCTCACTCACTCACTCACTCACTCACTCACACACACTCACTCCCTTCCTTTCCTTTCTTCCTCTTTCTCCCCTTTCCTCTTTCCGTCATCTTTCATCCTCTCCCCCTCTTCCTCTCCCTCTCCCCTCTCTCATCGAGTCTCGTTCACAGGCACAGTGCACTGCGCGGTGGAAGTCATGCGAGGTTTTAAGTGTGATCCATGATTCGCAGTTGGCACATCAAGGAGAGAGTGAGTGGGTGTTTCGGGAGATATATGAATGTGTTTGTGTGTCCTGTTGGCTTGGCTAAAGGATACTGTAGGATTAAGGAGAGAGAAGGATAAATGCGTGGATGGGAAAGTAGTAGCCTTGGATGAGGTAAGGATGAGGCTGGCGAAGGGAGCGACTCGTCCTGTGTAAGTTAAAATGGAAGATAATCAGCCTTTTTTCCCCGATTATGATATGGCTGCTTAATCATGGTTTGTAATTAAGCAGATGCAATTTTTGTATTGCATTTTTTTTATTAATGCAGTTTTAGGTAATTAAACGGAAAAAATATCCTTTCTCTCCGGCAAATTACTCGAAGCATTGAAAGCTTTTGGTCTTTTTGCGTCCACCAGGAGAGAGACAATGGGCCATATTAAATACCTCATCTTTAACGAGATAATTAACATCCCCGCGAATGGAAACCGTGACGTCATCGTGTGTGGACGCCGCTCTCCGTCCTGTGAAGCTGACGGAGGCGTGTGGCGGAAGGGCAGGATGGAGAGGGAGAGGGGAGGGGGAGGGAGAGGGGGAGGGGGAGGGGGAAGGGTATTCATATTATTGTATTTGTTTGTTTTCATAGGTGTTCCTTTTGCTCTTGTTCACTCGTAGTTTTTTTATTTTCCACTTTACTCTTCTCTGCCTCCAATCAGTTATTATCACCATCGGCGCCATTGTTGATGATATTTTTGTTTTTGTTGTTATTGCCAGGATCGTTTTACTATTGGGCTCAAGCCCGAATCTTTAAAGCGTAATGTCACAGGCCGTCAAAAGACCAGGCTTCATCAGACGCCCGAAACGAGCGATGTCCGCTGCGGTGACGTCTCCGCGACCTCGTTCGCAGATGAATCTTCCCGCACCCCCCCCCCCCCCGCGCTTCCCCAAACGGCTCTCAAACGAATCCACGAATCACAAGGAGATAAACTGTCCACTAATTGCCTCGCTAATGAGCCCTAGAAGCACCTGCACATCGGCTGCAAATGACGCCCTAATTGAAAGGTCGCCGCCAGAGGTCTCTGTCGCGGCGTCGGGGGTTTCGGGGGCATCGTGGGTCTTGGGGGGGGCGTGGGTCTTGGGGGGGGGGGGGCGACGGATCCATCGAGGCCTCGGGCCGCGGCTTCCCCTTCGCTGCTGCTCTAATACGTTGCTGTCACCACCACCATCACCAACAACAACAACATCATCAACACCATTATCAGTGTAACTGCTGTTTTTCAGAGATAAGAGAAAAGAATTAAGAGAAGAGAGGTGATAAGAGATGAGAGGAGAGGAGAGGAGACAGGACAGGAGATGTGACGCAAGGAGAGGAGAGAGGAGAAGGGCGGAGAGGGGAGAGGAGACGAGAGGAGAGAAAAGAAGTGGTAGCGAACGAGAAATAGACGAGATAAGAGTGAGAGACCAGAGGCGTAAGCGGTGATGATGAAGAAAGGGAAATGCTAGCGAGGCAATGAAGTGCAGGAGAATGGAAATGCGAGGGATTAATGCCGGAGGGAAAAATAGCCGCGAAGAAGCGCTAGGATTTTTTTTCTCTTTTTTGTATCATTATTACTGGCACGAAGAGATGAGCGCATGAATCCAAGACGACGGGGAAGGGAGCGTGCGATTCAGGGGCGATGGGAGAAGAAGAGGAAGAGGAGGAAGAAGAAGAAGAGGAGGAGGAGGAGGAGGAGAGGAGGAGGAGGAGGAGGAGGAGGAGGAGGAGGAGGAGGAGGAGGAGGAGGAGGAGGAGGAGGAGGAGGGGGAGGAGGAGGAAGAGAGGAGGAAGAAGGTAG
>NC_051426.1:15444105-15452878 GCF_015228065.2 Penaeus monodon | reverse complement strand
CCCTTTTTTCCCCCTCTCTTCTTCTCTTCCTCCCCCTTCTTCTCCCTTTTCTTCTTCTCTCTCTCTCTCTCTCTCTCTCTCTCTCTCTCTCTCTCTCTCTCTCTCTTCTGCATGCGTGCGTGCGTGCGTACATATAAGCATACATTTTGCTTTAAGGTAGCATTTGCGAAGATGATCCACACGCGAGATGAGGATAAGCAAGTGCAGCAACGGAGGAAGTGATGAAGCTTCTGAGCGGCGAGAGACGCGCCCGCTGGAATGGGGCTCGAAGCCCGGGCTGCCCGTGCAAGGGCGAGAGGACTGGGAGCCGTTGGTTCGGAACCGGACGGCGACGCGAGCGTTCGGCGGTTCGCTTGGGGGACTGGTGGGTCGGCGAGGAGGGAAGCGGAGAGGGAGAGGGAGAGAGGAAGGGGAGAAAGAAGAGAATAGGAGAGGGAGAGGGAGAGGGGATGGAGAGAGGGGATTGAAGAGAGGGAGAAGAAGGAAAGAGGAAGGATTGGAGAGAGAGGGAGAGAAAGAGGAGGAGGAGAGAGAAAAGAGAGAGGAGAGAGAAGAGAGAGAGAGAAGAGAGAGAGAGAAGAGAGAGAGAGAAGAGAGAGAGAGAAGAGAGAGAGAGAAGGAGAGAGAGAGAGAGAGAGAGAGAGAGAGAGAGAGAGAGAGAGAGAGAGAGAGAGAGAGAGAGAGAGAGAGAGAGGAGAGAGAGAGATAAGATGCGATAAGGAGAAAGAGAGAGAGATGAGAGAGAATAAGGAGAAAGAGAGAGAGATGAGAGAGATAAGGAGAAAGAGAGAGAGGAGATAGATAAGGAGAAAGAGAGAGAGATGAGATAGATAAGGAGAAAGAGAGAGAGATGAGATAGATAAGGAGAAAGAGAGAGAGAGATTAGGCGAGGGGAAGGGAGGGGGACAGCACGGGGGTGGGTGGGGCAGTGGGAGGCCGAGTGGGTGGCGCGGCGGAGGGGGGGCGGCGGAAGGGCGATGGCGAGGGGCATCAGCTGAGCTCGTGCAAGTTGTAGCGTATTGATCCGCGGGAACAAACCCTGCTGCACCATGTGGCAACGGTACACGCACTCACGCGCGCGGGGTACGTACGGCCGTACATTTGGGTATCTGCGTGAGGGGATGATGCGCGTGTTGATGTTTTCTTGCTCCTTAGAACGAGTAGACGCTGTGCATTCCTCAGTATACCCGCATCTTGGCTGTGCCTTTAGATACATACCTACTGCATTCTTATAAATAAATATAGAGTATTACTAATTACTTTTAGATAGGAAGCTATAGGTGTACACGTATATCGAAATGTGTGTATGTATGTATATATATATATATATATATATATATATATATATATATAGAGAGAGAGAGAGAGAGAGAGAGAGAGAGAGAGAGAGAGAGAGAGAGAGAGAGAGAGAGAGAGAGAGAGAGTGAGAGAGAGAGTGAGAGTGAGAGTGAATTTGTTCGTGTTGATGCGTTGGAATGCTTGTGTGTTCGAGATAGTCTCGCTTGTCTGGAAAGTTTCCAGGGTGCAGACCGAAGGAAAAAATGCCAGAAAAGCACACCAGAAAAAAAAATTCAATCGTATAGGTAAGCACATTTATTACAGAGGAACAAAGTAGTAGGCTTGATATATTTGTGTTCACAGCCAGAATGAATATCAGTCAGTAAAAGAACAAATGTAAATATTTGGGAACTGTTTATGTTGCTAGAATGATTTTTGTCTCTAGAACGGACGATAAAGTTAACGAGTATAGGTGATGAAGCTATGGAAGGCAATATTTTACCTTGATAAGTGACAACCATCTATCGATCAAATATAAGAGACATGTAAATAAGATCTACGATCCTTCGACATCACACATAAAGTACGCACTGTTATCAATCCAACCATGCAGGCGATGGAAACGGTTACAAAGATGGACAGTAGAATAGAAATTTTAAGTCGGTCAGTCAAATAAATCGATGCAAGTTTCTGTCCTCTTGCAAATTGAAGCAGGGAAGTAAATCAGCTTTTGGTCTTAGGTTAACAACCGCTTTAATGCTTCGTAGATTCGATATCTTGAGACCCGGGAGGGTGTGCGGGGTATGCGTGTTTGAGCCTTTCCTTGCCCCCGTCGACTCGCTCCTGAAACGGTTTCGATGGTGGACTGTTAGACCCGTTGATATTATTATTATTATTATTATTATATATATATATATATATATATATATATATATATATATATATATATATATGTATATGTATGTATATATGTATATATATATTTTTTTCTTCTTCTTCTTCTTTTATTATTATGTTTCCGATTCTTTATTTTCAGTTTGTGATAATTTAAGAATTGTCTTGGTTAACGATTCTGTTATACTTCTCTCGTTCGCCATGTTCGTCAGTCGGTAAAATGCAATAAAACCGATTACTAGGTATTGGGTTTTACGCGTCAATCAAACTACTGTGGGACGCACTCTATGCCCGGCTTTGCAGGCGGGGAAATCTTCGCTTCGTTGAGCCATCAGTAAAAAGTAGTGTGTGCGTGAATGAGTGAATGCGTGAGTGAGTGAGTGCGTGAGTGAGGGCGAGAGTGAACGTAATGGGAAACTGTGTCACAAAAGCGCGGGGCGTGAGACTAAAGGCGTAGGGAGAGGCGTCTTCAGAGGAGAAGTCAGAAGTCCCAGAAACAACCGGCACTCTATGGACGACCAGCCACCGCTTTTCGTCACCGTACGAACGACCTTCAGCTCCACTTCCTCGCCATACATACGACCCTCCCCTTCCTACATCCCCTCCTCTCCCTCCATCCCTTCCCTCCCTCCCTTCCCTCCCTCCCCTCCCTCCACCCCTTCCCTACCACCACCACCCTCCCCTCTCTCCCCTCCCTCCCCTCCTTTCCTTAATGATCCTCCTCCCTTCGTGTCCCCTCAGCGTTCGACTGTTCCCCGCACTCTCCGGGGCCGCGGTGTACTCAGGGGAGGCGGAAAGTTCTTGTGACACAGAAAGATAATCATCGTTAAAGTTGAGAGTCCACCTGCGTGCGCTAAAAAAAGGTGCCAAGGTGAGGTTCGGTTTCTGTCACGGTCTTTTTTCTGTTACGTAAGGAGGGCGCGTCGTGTTTTTGTGTGGATGTGAGTAGTTGTGGTTGAGGGGTGGCGGGGGAGAGAGAGGGGGAGAGGGGAAATGGGAGAATGGGAATGACGGAGAGAGAGAGAGAGAGAGAGAGAGAGAGAGAGAGAGAGAGAGAGAGAGAGAGAGAGAGAGAGAGAGAGAGGGGGGGGGGGGGGAGAAAGAAAAAGAGAAAGACTGATGGATCGGGACAGAGAACGAGATTGAGCCAGATTTTATCCTCTTTTGCGAGTGCGTGCAGGTAGCGAGTCCAGGCGCCATTAAGCGAGGCGGCGCGTCTGAAGGGTCGTTCTTCTCCCAAAGGCCGGCCGCTTTCACACCAAGGTGGCACGTCTCACGTGTCATGCCACGTGGCACACCATTTGGAAACGAACATCCGGAAATATTTGGAACCTTTCCCAGAGAAGCGGCGTCGCATGTGTCACGCAAGGTCTATATAACTGCGTGCGACGCCGAGATCCGTTATTTTTCAGCGTGCAACCTGCCGATTTTAATGGAGTTTTACATTCAAAGTCATTATCAGCGAAGATAAGATTTTCATAGTCGAATAACATGTGATAAAAGAAACGGCATACGTAGAGGAGATTTGAAGTGTCTCTACAGATTTCCTTCAGATTTGACAAGCTGTAGAGAAAATCACCAAAATATTTTGATAACCATGGAGGGTGCCTCCATGGTTATCAAAATATTTTGTCTGTGAGAAAAAAAATACAAATATTTTTAGGGTACTGTTTCAAGGCTTGTTTCGAAATTTGTATCAGAGTGATCTCATGCTCCATTCCATTCAAGTCGTAGATAGTACGAGAATGTAAACAAACATAGAGTTGCCATTTCTTCTGTCCAACGAAAACGGGCGTACCAGGTATGAGTGCAGGCACTGATGTGCAGTAGTTTCAGCTCAGGGTCACCCAAACGTACCCTCATGCACCCTGGACAGAGAGAGCTGGGGTATTGGAACAAGTTTGCCTTACATTCTGCTCCAAAGCCCTCCACTTTGTTCCTGCAAGTGACAGATAGATGATTCTCACAAGATTACCTAAGACATACGGCAACAATAACACCGTCATCCTCCCATGATGCCATCTTGTGAACCGAGTGGCACGTGTTATCTTGCTCTGAAATCACCGTGCCATGTGTCACTTGCAACCTGCCACTTGCCAAGTGCGACGTACCACCTTGGCGTGAAAGCGGCTAATGGCGGAAGGGGCTACCTGGGCTGACGGCGAGCTGGATCCCTCTCGCGGCGGGCGACGACTGCGACGACTGACGGGAAGGGCCGAGAATTCCGCCTTTCTCGAAGGATCCGTCACGGCCGGGCGCTGCTAATTGCCTCTCCCTCATTAGCGCCGCGTAGGAAGGCTACTTCGCCGCCCGCAACAGGGAGCCTTTTGATGACGACCTGCAGCATCGTCGTGTTATTTTCTTCTTTTTACAATTCACTCCTTGAAGGAGACTTTTTGGAAATGCTGGCCCTAAGTGCTTCGTGGGCAAACGAAGACTAACTTTTAGTACTCGGAAGCGCGTTGCTCCTGTAGACGCATACACGCACAAGCAAACACGTACACATGAGTTCATGACGGGTGTATGTACGCAGCTTCATTGCGTCATCACGTGTACCACAAATGAGTCCCTTCCGAAGTCGAGCAGAAATGATCTCGTTCTGTTCACCTTCCTTGTCGCTGGAAGTGGATCCAGGGCCTCCACTCAAATCGCTTGGTCAAACCTCTCGGTATTGCACAAATCATCATGCAGTTGTCTTGTGGTGTGTGATTATGTGTACGTGTATATTTGTATGTAGATATATCTGTATGTTTGTGCGCACATATATTTATATGTGTAAGTTTGTCTGTATGTGTATATGTACTTGTAAGTTTGTGTGTTCATTTATGTGTATGTCTGTGTATACATATATGCGTATATGTAAGTTTGTTTGTTTACATGTATGTGTATATGTTTGTTGACATGTATATGTATGTATGTGCGTGCGCTTGTATGAGTACGCTCGTGCTCGAGGTCTCGCGTGTACTAAAAGGAAACGCATTAATGTATTTTTATGCTTTAATATCCATTATAGCAAACCTCCCCAAAAGTACATTGTTGTGTCATTAAATAGGCACAAAAGTCGTTCCCTCGGTGCGGCTAAACCCAAAAATGCGAATCATTTGAAGATTTGAAATGAGAACTTTAATGAGGCCTCGCGCGCTGCTATTGAACTGCGCTCGAAGACAAACCGTCTGTAATCCTAATTAAAAGGATCTTGGACTCTTGTTATTTTTATGAAAGAGGTTAAGGCACACATGCACTCACGCAAAACGCACCTAAGCAAGAACACGTACAGATACGAAGGCATGAATACATGTACGCACACACATACAGTTACATATAATAAAACGGATGCTTACATATATGCACAGGATAGACAGACATGCACACAGATACACACGCAGATACACACGCAGGATACACACGCTGATACACACACATATACATACACAGATACACACACAGATACGTAGATACACACACAGTTGCACACACAAATGCACACACATGTACTCACACAGACAACAGAGATACACACACACGGATGCACGTACTTAAAACATACAAATATACATACTGATACGCACACAGACACACACACACACACACACACCCACACACACACACACACACACACACACACAACACACACACACACACACACACAACACACACACACAAAACACACACACATACACACACACACACAACACACACACAACACACACACACACACACACACCACACAAACACACACACACACACACACACACACACACACACACACACAAACAACAACACACACACACACAAAAAACACACACAATACAAAAAACACACAACAACACGCACAGAAACACTACAGAAAAAAAAACACACACAAAAAGAAACACCAAAAAAAACACACACAAGTGCAAGCAATGCATAATCAATCACAAAGAAAAAAACATTTACTTAGAGTTTCTTTCCGGAAATTCCCCAGAAGGACCCGGAGGAGGAGGAGGAAAGGTGGGGGGGGGGAAGGGCGGCCCTGGGCCCTGGCAGCAATCAAGCCCACGTTTAAACGAACAGGTGATGATTGATCGCTATTTGCATTTTTTTGTTATTTGTTGTTATTTTTTCTGCGCTGATTTATTCCCTTTTTGCATTTCTTTTTTATCGATGTGTGTGTCATTTTGATTGGGTCGTAATTGTAGAAGTCCGATTCGTTGTCGTAAAAGGAGCTGTTCTATAAACTCGCAAGATTTGGGAATGTTTACTGTTTTAAACGGTATTGTATTTAAACGCCCCATAAATGGCGATTCTGCGGGGGAGGAGGGCGGCGGGCAGAGGGAGAGGGGAATGGGGGAAACCACATTGACCGGAAATGAAAGGAATTTGATTTCCACTTCCGAAATTAAACATAGTGCATGTGGACATACGGTAGCCAATAGCCGGCAGAATATCGGTATTATATCCTGCCGCGCGTTCGGGATGCATGGATATCAGCCGCAGCAGCCAGCTGACACATCGTGCGTCCTCAGCGCGAGAGGCCGTTTCGCTGGCGGGGAAATTATGTGGACGACGTCCGCTGTTTCCGTTATTGGCCGAGTCCCCGGACGAAGTGCTTGCGGGCGCGTGCATGCGGCTGTCCCGGGCGAGCCCATGGATGCCGAGGCGCCGCCGGCCCGCGGTTACGAGGTGCGGAATGGCGGCGGCTCGCGAAGCTGTTCGGCGGTCGCACTGCGATGCACAGACGCGGTTCCCGACTGTGATCGATGGCAGTGGTCTTTGCTTGCTTGTTTCGCTATTTGTCCCCTCATTATTCTTATCGCGGGTTGCCGCTCCTTCCTTCCCGCTTTCCTCGCCCTTTTCATTTCACTCGGCGCCGGGTTCGCATGGTAGTCTGCATAGAGAATCCATACAGGAAGTGCCCCAGTTTTTTTCTCTATCAAGTGTGTCGCAGCCAGCGAGTAGAAAGTAAATATTTACGTGTCCACCCTCCAGGGAAGGGGGGGAGGGTCACCGCCGTTCGCACACTTCGCCTGTCTTGCTCGGCTTCCTCTCGGCTTCCTCTCGTGTGGAAGACGCATGCGAAAGGCTTTTTGCAGGTGCGATCCGTTCGTGTCGGCGATTGCTTGTAGAGTAGTGAAGGTCCACGTGAGTTGGGTTATTAGGCATGCAGTTTTTGGAGGTTTCTTTGGAAAATATTGCTCTAAACATGCCATTTTTGCCGATGATATTTTACCCTTGATGAAGCGAAGCTCATACGTTGGGTTTATCTGAAACGTCGCCTTTGGTGTTTGACAATGACGCAAGAGTGAGCCGGGGCGCATCTCCCTTTAAATCACTAGCTGGGAACTCGAAGGCAGTGGGCACAGGGTAGAACTGAAGTACGGCGACTTGAAAGGGGATGTTATGTTGGCGCCAAGAGGAAGGTGACGCACACGTGTTCGTGATCGGAAGTGGCCGCGTCCATGGCGAGGAAAAGCATAGAAGGAGGCGATAAATTAGGTGTGTGGAGGCGTGTGGCAGCGCGGCGCGGGTGTGTGGGATCGGCGCGTGGTGTCTGCCACACGTGTAGAGGGAACACTCGGGAGGAGTCAGCGCCGGCCCCCCGTCCCCTCGCGTCCCTTGTCCCGAGTGCCGTGAGATATCTCTGCCATCTCTACAGGTGCCCTCAGCCTTCAGCTTTCTCGGCCCAGGCCCGCTACCGGAGGGCCAGGGCCGCCATCGGCCCACGCGGCCACAGATTTAGTGGCTCTTTTCAATGTTCATAACTGAGAGTGCGTGTGTGCGGCGGGGGAGGGGCGCGCTCGCCCTGCAAATCCCGCCGAACGGAAATTTCCATGACGCTAGCCCGAACGCTGAATCATCCGACGGCGGCGACGAACGTTTGCCGAACGTTTTTCGCTTTCAGAGTAGGCCTATGCAAGGTAGAGGTCGCTTGCACTTGAGGATGTGCAAGACTGCCTCGCGTTTGCCGTACCTCGGTCTAAGGATCGCCAGAACTGTGCGGGCGAAGGACTCTTCGGGGAAAGAGAAAAAATTCCTGGAGAAAACTGACCATGTAATATCTTATCCCCGAAGAAGTGGAGACACAAGAACCCGATTGCAAAGTATTGATCTGTTGCATAAATAAATCGTGTGTGTGTGTGTGTGTGTGTGTTTAAACCCTTTGTTTTTTTCCGTCGCGATCTTGTGTCACTTGGCCGTCTTGCTGCTGGAGTGTGACCTCTCTCTGGACACCTGGCTATGGGCGAGCTCATCCTCCAGTCATGTTCTGGGCATCCTCCAGTCTCAGCGAGGTCCTCCTTCGTCTGCCGACGCCCACCGTCTGCCCACAGGTGAAGGGGATCGCGGGGTTGCCGACCAGGGGGACGTAGGACCGATATCACACAGATGCTGTCGCCAGGTGAAGCGTCTCCGAGGGGAAATGTTTAGGGGAAAGACAGGTAAATGAGATGAGATTTCTGGGGCGTGAAATTCAGGGGTGTATGTGAGGATGGGAGGCTGTCTGATGTGGATGCTCCATGATTAGATGTCTGCATTGCTTGAATAGTTCCACTGGGTGACGTGAATGGCAAGGAGTGAGTAAAGTGGATGGCAGGCAGTGATTGAAGTTAATGGCAAGCAAGTC
>NC_051426.1:15434105-15441605 GCF_015228065.2 Penaeus monodon | reverse complement strand
AGTTTAGGACCTCAGGAGAGAGGCAGTTTGCCTTTTCCACATTCCAGGGGGCGTTTCTGCCGTCCATTAAGCGAGGGGGGGGGGGGCTGATGATATTATTCATTATATCCTAAAGGTGATGACATCCAATTATCCTTTCTCCTCTTCCCACATCCCCTTCCCCGTTCCCTCACCCCACACCCGCATCTCCCTCCTCTCCCTCCTCTCCTTATCCCTCCTCTCCCCCTCTCCCTCCTCTCCCTCTTCTCCCCCTCTCCCCCCTCTCCCTCTTCTCCTCCTCTCCCCCTATTATCCTCTCCTCGAACTCCCATTGTTTGTTGTGCCCAACGGATGGTCAGCTGTTGTTCGAGCCGATCACGAGTCAGCCGGGCGTTGTGCTACGCAGACTTGACTACTTGGTTTTTGCTTTTACGTACCTTCTCCTTGAATTAGGTTTTTATGGTTAAATAGTTTTATTTATCGTTGGTCGTTTACGCGGAAAATGTTTGGGTTGTTTATCCTGTGTTTTTTTTCAGTTTGCTTTATTCCGTTTTGTTGGATTTTTCGTTCGGGCTTTGCAGTATTGAAGTCCAATTTCGGTTTCTTTTTATTTTGATTTTCGTCTTTTTTGTTATTATATCTCCCTTTTAGTAGCAGGCTAGTTTTTAGCACATGGTGTGAGAGGGAAAATCGCGTGGAAAGGATGACTCCGTTCCCTGGGAAATCGTCGAAAGGTTTGGTATATCACGTCGAACCCGACGATGACAGAGGCATGATGGAGTGGCGGCGAGAGTACGCTTGGGAAATTGCCAGAGGTACTCGCGTTCGAAGGAGGGCGTTATGTGCATGGCGGAGGATGTCCCGTGCCGAGCTCTTCGTGTTTGTGTATGCGACTGCTTTTCCCTAGTGTGCGCGCTTGTGCTTGCGTGTGCATACGTGTCTGCATGTGTCTCTATTTCTAAAGTCATCCGTAGAGGTTCATCTCTGGGAAATGCGCGCATTAATTTGTTTGCCAAAGGGGAAAAGTTAGGAAAGAGGGGCGTTCCTAAGATTTATCCGTGAAATATAAAAGTTGTGATATTGTTACTGATGAAGGAAGTGAAAAGGGAAGAGGAAAGAGGGAAGAGGGATAGACAGGGACTGGGAGAAGGAAAGCCCTCAACGAGACGAATGGGGGCACGGAAGGGCCACACGCACATGAAATATATGTTACCATTAGTCGTGAAATATTAGATCAGAGCAGGAGACGAACGGGGCAGATGGAGACGGTTGGGCCGAAATGGAGCCAAGCGGAGCGTCATGAAGTGCCGCCCGTGCCAAGAAGTCCAGGTGCCGGACGACGCCTTCAGATTTCACTTGAAGGCTCGCCATAAAGTCAGTCTGTGTTTTGGTTCAGGCGGGAGATTTGTTAGGATGCGCGGCTTGGCTCGCGCCGGGAGTTCAGAGAGAGAGAGAGAGAGAGAGAGAGTGAGTGAGTGAGTGAGTGAGTGAGTGAGTGAGTGAGTGAGTGAGTGAGTGAGTGAGTGAGTGAGTGAGTGTGTGTGTGTGTGTGTGTGTGTGTGTGTGTGTGTGTGTGTGTGTGTGTGTGAGATATATATATGTGTATGTATGTATATATATATATATATATATATATATATATATATATATATATATATATATATATAGAGAGAGAGAGAGAGAGAGAGAGAGAGAGAGAGAGAGAGAGAGAGAGAGTTTGTTTTTTGGGTTTGGCAGGCTGGCTGGGTGCTTGGGTGTTGGTTTAGGGAAACAGTAAACGACTCGGGGGGGGGGGGGTCAGTGACAGCGAATAACCGTGATAAGAATGGGCAAGGGATGATAGTGAAGAGGACCATAACAAGACGAAGCGAGAACACCGGGGTTGAAAACGCCGATCCTGCGAGCATCAATTCCCTGGTTCATGGAACCGCGTCAATTGCTACAACTCCGACTGTGTTCTCGCCGTGCAACTTCCCATTACGGGTTGTATGGCTGTGGAGCCTAAATGGTTGTGGAGCTTGAGTGGTTCTGGAGCCTGGTTGACAGCCCTAATAGTGTACACGGCGCGAAGACAGGCCGACACAGCGCGACGAGCAATTGTCATCACGGAAACACAAAAGCCATTAGTATTATTGGCCGCGCGGCGAGAGTCCGGGGGAGGGGAGAGGGCAGCGGAGGGGGGCGAAGGGGAGGAGTGGGGATAGGGAGAGGGGAGGATTGTGTATATCTGTAGGGGGGAGGGGGGTCGAGGCTGCGGTCATTGTGCGTGGTGGCACTTTCGCATGCAGCGCGGCCTCCGTACTCGGGTGACGGTGTTCATACTCGTGTCTTGGGGGGGGGGGGGGCGCATCACTGTGACCTTCCTCTCTTATTTTATGTTTTTCTTGTACGTCTTGATGCTTTGCGAGGCGACACTCGCATTTGTTGAGGACACTCTCTCTTCTTTTGTAAAATGGGTATTTGTGGCATTGACACTCCTCCGCTTGACGATGGCACTCTTGCATATAGTGGTGGCAGTTGAGAGGATAATACCCTTGTAAGAAAAGCATTAGCGCTTCCCGCCCTCAAGGGGCACTCAGGGCATCTTTTCGCCCGGTTGGAGGAGGAGGAAGTCGCTTGGGGAGGGCCATAAGGAGCAATAAGGAGGAGAAAGAGGTAAGAGTTTGCAGGAGAAGGGAAGGGTAAAGGTTGGTGTTTTTCAGGATTTTGGAATCTAGAATGCACGGGAATCTGTTGGTGAAACGTGCGTTTCATCGACTACGACGCGCATATTTTTAAGCACACCCTGTACCGAGATTCCCGCATAGAGGCGTTACTGCTGCTGCTGCCGCCAGGATCGGGGCACGACACAGGGATCGTTGTGAGGGCTGTTCTACTGATTTACCGTTTTTGCTGTTGGGGCAGTCTTGGTACTTTAGAGTATGCGTGTGGGTTTCCTCTATATATGCATGCCGGCGCTTTCTCTCTCTCTCTCTCTCTCCTCTCCATCTCTCTCTCTCTCTCTCCTACTCTCTCCTCTCATCTCATCTCTCTCTCCTCTCTCTCTCTCTCTCTCCCTCTCTCTCTCTCTCTCTCTCCCTCTCTCTCTCTCTCTCCCTCTCTCTCCTCTCTCTCTCTCTCCATTTCTCTCTCAGTCCTGGTCTCTCTCTTCTTCTCTCCTCATCGTCGTCTCATCTCTCTCTCTCTCTCGCTCTCTCTCTCTCTCTCTCTCTCCCTCTCTCTCTCCTCTCCTCTTTTCTCCCCTCTCTCCTCTCTCCCTCTCTCTCCCTCTCTCTCTCCTTCTCTCTCTCTCTCTCTCTCTCTCTCTCTCTCTCTCTCTCTCCCTCTCTCTCTCTCTCTCTCTCTCTCTCCCTCTCTCTCTCTCTTCCTCTCTCTCTCTCTCTCTCTCTCTCTCCTCTCTCTCTCTTCTCTCTCCTCTTCTCTCTTCTCTTCTCGTCTCCTCTCTCTCTCTCTCTCTCTCTCTCCTCTCCTCTCTCTCCTCTTCTCCTCTCTCTCTCTCTCTCCCTCTCTCCTCCCTCTCTCTCTCTCCTTCTCTCTCCCTCTCCTCCCTCTTTTCGCTTTCCTCTCTCTCTCCTCTCTCTCTCTCCTTTCCCCGCTCTCTCTCTCATCTCTTTTTCTCTCTCTCTTCCTCCCTCCCTCCCTTCCCTCACCTCTCCCTCTCCCTCTCCTCTCCCTCTCCCTCCCCCCTCTCCTCCTTCTCCTCTCCCTCTCCCTCTCTCCACCTCTCTCTCTCTCTCATTCTCCATTCTCTTTCTCTCCTTCTCTTTCTAGTTCTAGTTTTCTCTCTCATTCTCATTATTGTATATTTAAAAAAAAAAAACCACACACACACACACACAACACCCCCACACCCCCACCCCCACCCCCACACACCACACACACACCCCACACACCACACACACACACACACACACACACACACACACACACACACACGTGTACGTATACATGCATGTATGATCATAGGGAGTGATAATGATGTGGATATTAGAATTGTTTTTATATCACCATTTCCATGCTCATTAATACTGCATCATTACCAGTAACATCACTATCACCACAACCATTATTGGTATAATTGCCAATTAATCCGTTAAGTTACAGATCTGCCTTTGTGTATTGTGATTATTTGAGTAAATTGGTCCACTGCTATCTTTGGTAAGCAGCCACTTTTCCGGGAAGAGACAGCGTAGCGTCTGTCACCATTTGAGGGAGGAAAAATTTCCTGCTGAAGTCGAAGAGGACAAGCCAAGGGCGGGGCAACGGCGGTTCTCGGGCGTGCGGGCGTGCGGAGGCGTTGGAGAAGGGCGTTCGGGCGAACATTGAAGTTTTCTTTTCGCTTCAAGAGAGAAGGCAAAGGCGAGCAAGTTTTGATAGTCTTAGAGATTTATGTTCCTTCGTTTTTTTAAAGACAGGAATGATGGGAATATGAATCGAGGTGAAAGGAATGACTGAATAATCTGTGATCAAGTTCCGTCATTTGATTAATGATTGGAATAATGAGTGAGATTGGAGGGAGGGAATGGCCGTGAATAATCTTCCGGGGCCTCGTAACGTCCCGTCGCGCTGGAATCCTGTGCAGAAAAGCCCTTGATTGAGTCTGCAGGCGCCGCTCGTGCTCAGAATCGCTTTGAAGTGTGAGCATTAGGAGTCGTGCGGCCGCGGGTTGGGATTATTAACGAAAAGTTGGGGGATCAGTTATTCTCGTCCTGTCATCCTCCCATTCTTCTCTCCTCTCTCTCCTCTTCATTCTCCTCTTACCTCACCTGTCGCCACATCTCTGTTCACCATCCTCTCCTCAATTTTCTCTCTTTTTTTCCCTTGCCTCACCTCTCCCCTTCTATTCTCTCACCTCTCCTCTCATCTCGCCCCTCCTCTATCTTTTGTCCCCTCTCATTTCCGCCTTTCTGTCCTCTCCTTTCCCCTCTTCCTTTTCCTTTTCCTCTTGCCTTTCCTCTCCTTTTCCTCTTGCATTTCCTCTCATTTCCCTCTTTTCTTTCCTCTCCTTTCCCCTCTCTTCTCACCTCATTTCTGTCCTCTCCCCACTTCACTTTCCTCTCATCTTTATCCTTTCCTCAATTCTCTCTCCTCTCCTCCGTCGTCTCCCCCAGAAAGCACTGTTATATTTCACATTCCAGTCAGGCTCCGATTTTGTTTATTTAGACTTTGTTAAAGTTGTTGATTTTTATATAAGTTGATGGGAATAACACACCACTAAGACAAGTGAAAGACTACATAAGTTGTATAGACTCTTTTATGTATCAACTTGTTATCTTCATGTACTGTACTTTTATGATAAAAATCCAAGGATATTCGTGCCGCTTTCTGATAAAGTTGTATTGAACATTCTTGAATAACTAGTCGGTGCTCTCTTTGATGGGTGACGCATTTTTACGTTTTTAAATATATGACGATCATTGTTCTTGCTGTTGTGAGAATACTGCGCTAACCGATTGCGTTACGGGGACTCATTGGGACACCACTCAAACTTGGAGAGTCATTCCCGTAGAGTTGGGTGCCCTGAATGTGTTCAGTGCTCAGGTAATGTGTGCACGAGAAAGCGAAATGGGCTGACAGATAAACGAAGGAATAGGTACGCAGACGAAGATAGACGGGCAGGGAGTGATGGGGCGAGAGCGAACAAAAGTTTAATACGCCTGCACTTTTGCGTGTACACCGAGGACACGGAAGGGAAGCAGAATCACGGCGGCTGTAAAGGTCTCGATTGAGAGTTGCAGACGAGGAATCATTGCATGTCGAGTCGTAAACCTGAGTCACGAAAAGCTACTTCTGTGTCTTTGACCGCCTCCCCTCTCTCCATTTTTCTCCACCTCTGTCTCTTCCATCTGTCCCACTTGCCATTCCCCTCTTCTCTGTCTTTGCCTTCATTTCACACAAACTCGCCTACATTATTTCATTTCCTTCCATATCTTTCCTGTTCTTGTTTCCGACGAAGAAGAGATAAGATAAGCAATGCCCTAAGCGCCGTCCTTGCTCCGGCCGGCCTTAATTCCTCGAGATCTTCCGGCTGCATTCTGCGTCCGTGCAGGTTCTTCATTCTGTACGTGATCTGTGTCCTTGTAGGTCTCTTGTCCTCTTTCCTCCGTTAGCCTTTCCCAGAATTTGTTACCATTTATTTATTTTATTTCGTTTTATTTTTGCCGTTTGTTATAGTTCTTTATCCCTTTAATTCTATTCCTTCGATAATATGCACTTTCCATTCTCTCTCCTTCTCTCCCTCCCTCCCTCCCTCTCCCTCGCCCTCCTTCCCTCCTTTTTTCCTATCCCCTCGCTGTGTGTCTGTTTCCCCATTTGCGTCCCTCGTCCTCGTCTGCAGGGTGGAGCAAGGGGAGGGGGAGGAGAGAGGCCCCAGTGGAAGTTTCCCCTCGCTGACTCAGCCGCTGAACCCTTCCCTCACACCCAAGTGTCCCCTCCTCCAACCCTCCCCACCTTCTACTCTACTCCACCCTTCCCCCCACTGGCCTTGCACAGCCTCACCCTTGTTCTCACCCTTGCCCCCTCTGCTTCTGCCCCTCCTCTCGCGTTTTTCCCTGCTCCCAAAAAGCCTTCATATGTTAAGGCCTTGCTGTACATGCCTCGCCTGCCTGTCCCCGGGTCTCATGGCCGTCGAGTGAGGGGACGCGCGCTCTTAAAGAATGATTGAGAACGAAGCGATGTTCAGGGGGATGAAACGGGCTGCCAGAGGGCGTGATTGAGTCCGAATGTTCTAGAAGGCGATTAACGTGGTTTTGCTCCCGCTCGACGCCATAAAGAATTATTACATTCCCGCTTGATGTAGTCTGACGGGAGAGTGAGCGAACAGGTCGATGCGATCATTTCATTTAACTCCAGGGGATTAAAACGTACGCATAAATTGGAAGCGAACGTAATTTATTAGTGGAGATAAAGCTAAATATATCACCAGTCGACGCAGTATGTTTAGGCAGCGGCATCCCCGTCGAGCGCCGGTGGGGGGGGAGCGCCGCCTGAGACGCGATGCTACGTAGATCTTGGCGAACGAAATTGCTCTTACGTCGCTCTCTCTCTCAAGGGAGGATCAGCTGGGTCGAGTGTCAGGTGCGGGCCATAGATAATGTCATTTTTGGAAGCCGACGCTGTGGCGGGGTCGAGGTCGATAGCATCAGGCAGGCGATTACGTGCTATCTGCCGCACATCTGCCTCCGCGGCTGCTCGGGTGCCGATAAGATGCCCGCGTTCGAGGCCGACGACGAACTCCCCGCCTGCGCTCGGGGCGCGCGGCGGCAACATCCGGCAACGGAAATGTCATCCTCATTGGTCGAGTCTCGTTTTAGAAGACAAGTGCCATCTTATGAACTTAAAATTCATCATCTGTTCTCAGCTTTGTTAATCTGTCTTCATATTGCATTTGTCCTCATTTTGATTGTTGTTGTTGCTGTTATTTTAGATATTTTGTTAACTTTCATTTGGTGATATTATTGGTCTTATGTTTGTCATCATCACCTACATTATAATTGTCATCCTTTGTTCCTCAAGGTTATT
>NC_051426.1:15426605-15431605 GCF_015228065.2 Penaeus monodon | reverse complement strand
TTTCCTTCTGGCACTAATATTCACCCTCCTTTTCCCTCGGTGGCGCTTCTTTCCCGCTCCATATTTCAATCTTTCTCATGATTTTCTTTTTTTACTTTTTTCTTTTTATTCTTTCCAATTTCAGTCCCTCTCTTCTTCCCCTCTTCATCTCCCTTCACTTCCTCCTCCTCCTCCACCCCCCTTGTCACAGAGTTCGCGCACTGACAGTTATCTTGTTATTAAAAGTTTTTGTATCTCTGAAGGGGAGTGCGTTCGGCCGGGGAGGGGAGGGGAGGGGACAGTGGAGGGAGGGAGGAGGGGGGAAGGGGTTGGCCACCATCACTGCCTGTCTGCCTGCTCCCCCTCCCCTCATGCCTGTCTCCCTCCCTCCTCCCCTCTTGCGTGTTTCCCTCCTCCCTCTCCGCTTGCCTACCTACCCCCTACCCTCCTTTGCCCCTCCCTCCCTTCCTCCCTCTCCTCCTTTGCCCCTCCCTCCCTCCCTTCCTCCCTCCCTCCCTCTCTTCCTTCCCACTCCTTCATTTTCTTCTTTCCTTCTTCCCTCCCTGCTTGTCTGCTTGTGGGCCAACGAACAGAGTAGAAGGTAAAGAAGAGGCGAGAGAGAGAGAAGGACGGAGAAAGGCGAATAAGAGGAGAGTGCGTTGGCCGATAACGAGGTATGATCAGCGTGGTCGGCCTCGGGTAGTTATGTGGCAGATTACGTAGTTAATGGGTCGTGAACCTTACTTGGCTCCCCCTCGCCCTCGCCTCCCCCCTCCCACGACCCGACCCGACCTGCCTCCCCCCTTCCTTCCCTCCCCTAAAGTTGCTTGCTCCTCCCTTCTTCCCTTCCTCCCTCCCCCCTCTTTCTTCCTGTAAACCTACTTATTCACCTTCCCCTTCCATTCTCTGTGTTTTCTTCCTTTCGCTCACTTCGCTTCTGCACATTTCCCCTTTCCTCTGTTCCTGCGCTTTTCCCCCTTTTTCGCGACTTGCTAGTTTCCCTTCCTTTGGCTTTTCCTCTTACTCTTAGGTTTCTCGTTATTTTCATCCTGCTCATTCTCACTTCCAATTCAACTTTCGCCTTTCGCCTCCACCTTCCGCGCTCCACTGCTGCCAGACGCGCCTTAGTTACCCACCGGACTCATCTTCCTCACAGATGAATGGACGACTCATCTTGGAGCGGGCGAGCGGGCGAGCGGGCGAACGTATGGGCGGTAGTGCGGATGGGCGTGCAGGTGGGCGGGCAAAGTGCGTCACAGCGCCGAGCGAAAAAACGCGTCCGTGACAAGTGCGAGGGAGGAATGCGCTGGTCGCGGCGGGAGGCGGAGTGTGGGCGTGTCACGGGCTCCAGCGGCGCTATTTATACGACTTATCTACGCCCACGGCTTCGGGGGCACCTGCTTGCCAAGTGGGGCTCGCGTGGGGCGGGAACGGGCGCGGGGATGATGGGGGGGAAGAGGATGCGTCGAGATAGGGTGAGGGTAATGGAATGGTAGGGGGAGGGGGGAGGAGGGTGATGGAACGGAAAAGATTCTGGGGAGGAAGGGGAAAGGGAGGGGAGTATATGGGGAAGGGGGGAGGGAGGGAGATGATGAGGACTTGCGGGTGATTAGAGGTGTGTCTCGGTGAAGGAGTGTGTGCTGAAGGGGAGATTCGGACCGTTGGTTGTGCTGGGGACGACACGCACGTGCACACAAGCATACACGCATATAGATATGCATATCTATAGGGTACACGTACATTCACACGCACAACCATATTCGCGCACACAATCATAACACGCATCGACACTGATGCAGACGCACTCTCAAACCCTCCCTGCCCCTACCAGTCCCCCCCCCCCGCCCCCGCCTCCTGCGCCGAGGTGCTTCCGCCCAGACTTATCTTCGGGCTGAGGGCCGCGCGGAGGAGCGCAGGGAAGGCTGGAGAAGGGTTGTGTGTGGAGAAGGTTGTTGCAGACGGACAATTTGCAGGTTGATTGTGCTCGCCCAGTATTGATTGTACATGCGTGCAGTGTTGCCAGCAGTGTAGCCACAACCACCGCAAACCACCTCGCGCCTCCACTCCACCCTCAACTTAAATGTAGTTTCCAGCCTCCTCCTCCACAGCTGCCGAGATAAGCACGCGTGCACATTATCGGCCTGCAGGATGGGGCCCGATTAGGTAGACACGCGTCTGATATTCGGTGATAATCAGGCTACTATTCATGTCGACAGAATCGCCTCCGTCACGTCAGGGCAACGGGTCGGATGAGGAGGCATCGTTCAGACTTCTCTCGTCTCGTTCGGCGCCGCTCGTGTGACCGCCGCTTGCTGCTTGCGGCCGTTGTCTTGCGTTATTAGGGGGTCGGGGGAACGGGGAGTCTTTGCATAGAGGATCTTCATCATTACCATAGTCTCTTTCCCGTATCTTTCTCCTCGTTTCGCCTTCATCCGAGTCCGTGCATCCCGTTCGCTTTCGCTGCCTGGTTCTCACTCCTTTCTCCCTTTCCCTCTCACTCGCCTTCAGTCCCGGAGACGTTGCCTTAAAGAGCATGTACCTACGAGAGGCGCTTTGATGGCAGCCGGCGCGACATTCAGAGCGCCGGCTTGAAATAGGGAGCTTCATGAAGAGAAGAAGACGGGAAGAGAGACGGAAAGGGAAGGAGGAATTGGGGAGCGAAAGAAAAAGGCCGATTGATTTTGGTTTTAGGCGGGAGACACTTGCAAGCAGAAGAATGGGAATGTGCTGATGGACCAACGCCTGGTGTGGGATGATAGCATTGTTTGAATCGTAAGTTTGCCTGGGCAGAAATAGCTACGGACGAACAGTAGCCGAACAAAGATAAAAGGATTACCAAACATGAATGTACGGCCAGACAGACAGAAGCGTACTATATATAGCTACGGACACGATAGAAAGGGAACAAGAACAAGGGAAGGGATGCACGAATTGATGGGTAGAGTACTTTTCCGAGGGGTTTACAGGAGTTTGGGAAGTCGCACACAGGTTCAGAGATGTGGATGGTGTTGCTTCCGCGTGTTCCATTAGAGGACGAAGTATGTATGGAAACTAAAGCTCTGGCAAAACAAGTGACAGAAAGTGGGAACAGGTCTGTAGTTTTCCTGGCCGCTGGGCACGTTTGTTTATTCCGAAAGGGTGGGATGGAAAACTTTTTTCGAGGTCCAGAGGCCCGTGCACTTAGTTACGAGCGTGTTCTTTAAAATAACATCATATTTTGAAAATAAAGCAAACAAAGCTTTTTCTACTCAAGTATTTTCGCTCGTATAAATAAATGGCTAGCTATATAAATAAGAGTGATGACGCAAGTTCCTCGTTTTCATTGGCTCTCCTATTCTGGGTTGCAAATGGCAATCTCTCTCTCTCTCTCTCTCTCTCTCTCTCTCTCTCTCTCTCTCTCTCTCTCTCTCTCTCTCACTCTCTCTCTCTCTCATCTCTCTCCCTCCCTCTCTCTCTCTGGCTTCCTAATTCCCCCTATTCTCTAATTTTTTTCTCCCTCTGCCTCCCTCTCCCCTTTTCTTTTGACTCTCCCGTTATTCTTCCTCCCCCCCTTCCCCTCTACCCCTCTATCTTCCTACCTCTCCCCTCCTTTTCCCCAACTCCTCTTCCCATTCATTATATTCGCTATCGCCATAATCGCCACCATCATCGCCATCGTCACCACGAATAGAGCCACTCGATAGTGGTGTCCATTTCGCTTCTGAGAGGGAGAGAGAGGGAGAGAGAGGGAGAGAGAGGGAGAGAGAGGGAGAGAGAGGGAGAGAGAGGGAGAGAGAGGGAGAGAGAGGAGAGAGAGAGAGAGAGAGAGAGATAGATAGAGAGAGAGAGAGAGAGAGAGAGAGAGAGAGAGAGAGAGAGAGAGGGGGGGGGGGCGGCATTTTAATTCAACAACAGAAAAAATGTAATCGCACTATTGCTATATTCAATTTCTATCACAAAGGAGGGATCGGAGTAAATTGAACGTGCAGGCCAATTGAAAACGGATTGAATTTAGCATTAACTGACTACTGTTTAAGTGGCCATTCACTCCTGGACGACGATAATTTCATAAGTGTCAGTTTGTTGATTAAAGCGGTCAGATCGCTAATGGTAGAGACCGTGACAACTTTCCCACATTGGGCGTTTGCAATAAAAGGTGTTTCATCGGTCGCGCCCCTTGCAATTGGGCTAGCACACTGTTGCGTTGAACGATTGAGAGTTTATTTAGCCAGGGAATTCTTAAGAACGATTATCCACTGTGTCGGAATGGGAATGTCGCCTCTATTGTGTGTTTTGAAGACGGTGACGTCGTTAGTATCGCTGAGTTGTGAGTAAAGTTGGGCAAAATCCCCCTTCCTGTGGGCGTGTTTGGATCTTCTAGACGTAATTAGGAGTCTGTAGTAATCGACTCTTTATAATCATCATTTAGATCCTTTTTATGAACGTAATTGACGAACTGGTATTGTTGTTGACTTTGTTCAAGGATATATTTGTAAAAGCTTTATTTCATGGCCATACTTTTGATAATGAGAGAGAGAAAGAAAGAAAGGCGAGACAGGCAGGCAGGCAGGCAGGCAGGCGAGAAGAAAGAGAGGACGAGGGGGAGAAAAGGATGGCAGGAAGAGAGATGGGGAGGACGGAGAGTAGAGGAAGAAAGTGAGACGTTAGAGGGAAGGCGTGTGAAAAAGTGAGTGAGTGAGAGTAACTGAACGCTGGGTGTCGCCAGGAAGTGTTCCTTTCTGAACATAGTGAACGCAGTGGAAACCAAACGAACAGATGAATGAGGCTGGAACATCAACAAGGAAATGTATATTGCCTAATGTGCGTCGCGCGACCTACTTTTACGTAGAGATTTACACGCGAGGTCACACCAAGCGAACCGTCGGGATTTGGGGCTCATGATGATGACGATTGGGTTAATGGTGGCAGTAATAGATATGGTAATGGTAGTGAGAATGATGTATGGAGTGATGGTGATGGTGGTGACGGAAAGGATGTTTTTTGGGAATGATAGATTAGATGATAACCATAAATATGACAGT
>NC_051426.1:15409105-15416605 GCF_015228065.2 Penaeus monodon | reverse complement strand
ATCCCTCCTCTCCCCTCCATCCCTTCCCCCCTCTCCCTCCATCCCTCCATCCCCCCCTTATTTTTAAATGACGCGACCGGGGACGTGAAGTCGCTTTCCGGTTCGGCCTGACTGGAGGCGGGTGATTAGACGCAAATCGGTTCATTTTCCCTGCTGCGCGTCTGGCCGATCTCGCGTCTGGCCGATCTCGCGTCAAGATCGCTGACCACGGGGGGGGGGGGGGCATTTAGATACTCTTGGGGCGGGGTTATGGAACAGCCGTCTCGCGAACTGGGTCAAGTCTGGTTGAGTTTGCGAGGTGGGATGGCCTAAATTAGGGCAATGATGAGTTAATTGGATTGCACTGGAGGTATCGGGTTGTTTGGGAAAAAACTCTTATAGGTTCGGTATCTTCGTGAATTTTAAAAAGTGGGTGTTATAAAAAGCTTGTGTTCCGATTTGTGGAATGTGTGACCATGCATACTGCTTTAGTAATGCAGGAACGGCTTGAAGAAGGTCAACAATGCAGGTTTTTGCCTGCTTTCACCTTAAGTGAACTCTCATATTAAAATTTCACACCATTTTACGTTTTCGCTGGACAAGGAGAGCGTAGTTTCGAGATCTGTTAAAGAGGGATATTTTTTCGAGCGTTTAGAC
The DNA here is from genome assembly GCF_015228065.2 of Penaeus monodon. Classification (NCBI taxonomy): domain Eukaryota; kingdom Metazoa; phylum Arthropoda; class Malacostraca; order Decapoda; family Penaeidae; genus Penaeus; species Penaeus monodon. Next base: position 15,415,969 of record NC_051426.1, on the reverse strand, counting down.
AGTAATGTGTTTATTAGCAAGCAGGAGAAGGTCACCATTAGCATGTTCATTGCATAATTTAGCAACTTAAACGACGAGGATTTCCTGTTATGAGCAAACGGCCCTTACGTTTGGCCTCCATGGATTCGGCGTTGAGAGCAGAGCCAGTGTGTAGCACAGAATGGAGCCTTTCAGTCTCGCTCACAATATGCGATTTAATAGTTAATTCAGCGTTAATTTTGGCGTAATGCGTGTGTAACGGTCTCTTGCTCCTCCCGCTCCCCTCCCCTCCCCCTCCCTGCGGACGCCTGAAATTCGTCATTATCATCATCATCGTCATCGGAGGTTTTCATTGGCTGTTGCACCCGCACGATGTAACGTGATTGGCTGACGGGATGATCGATGTTGCCCTCCGGGTAGCACAAAAGCCAGCGCCGACACTTTTGATTTTCTCCAGCCATGTGTTATTGCTTGATATTAGTTGCGGAGGGAACATTGCTATGGGAACGAGGGGGAGGGGAAAGCAGAGGGGGGAGGGGAAAGGAGAGGGGGGAGGGGAAAGAGAGGGGAGGGGAAAGGAGGGGGGGAGGGGAAAGGAGAGGGGGAGGGGGGAGGGGAAAAGAGAGAGGGAGGGGAAAGGAGAGGGGGGAGGGGAAAGGAGAGGGGGGAGAGGAAAAGAGGGAGGGAGGGGAAAGGAGAGGGGGGAGGGGAGATCGAGTAGCTCTCCGGGGTAATGTTTTTGGAGCAGCAGGTTAGAGGCACTAAAAAAGGTGATGATGAGGGTCAGTGAAAATTCACAATAAAGTGGACCAAGACACGGCAAGGAACATAACAAAACAGCAGCGAATGCATAAGTACAATTGATTGTAAAACCGTAAAGCAGGGAAGGGAAGAGGGGAGTAAGAGGGGAGGGGAGGGTAACAGTAGGAAATGGAGTGCGCCATTACCAACAGGGTGCGTAGGAGGGGAGGGAGTGAGAGTGCGGTGGGGGGAGGGGGCGGCGAGGAGACACAGGAACTTGCTTTCGGGAACAATGGAAAAATCCGAGGTGGTCCGGCCCTCGGGTTGCTTTTTGAGTGCGGTTCTTGGGCATTGTTGCTGCGGGAGGAGCGCGTCCACCTCTCCTGCTGCGCCAGAATGTTTTTGAGGGAGTGGAACTTTGTTCGCGGAGTTACGGCGAAGAGGAGCTCGTCGCTCGCTTGGTGGAGAAGACGCTAATTCTTTATTGTTAATATCATCGTCATTGTCGGCACCCCACCGCTGACGCCAACGCCATTGCCAGCGTTGTTTCATCATCATCATCATCACCATCACCATCATCATTATCACCATCACCATTACCACCACCACCACCACCACCACCACTATGGAATGAAGGAAAGTCTCCGCTGCGGGGCCTCCGAAAAGCAATAATTACGACATGCTGGCTCGCAAATGCGCTATACTGGCAAGGCGTGAGGAGGACCTGTTGCCTGTCGAGAGAGTATTGTTTCCCGGGGATGGCGCGGCGGCGAGAAGACCGCGGAGATCCTGCCATATTCGGGATCAGAGGATAAGTGAGTCGTCAAGTTCAGGAGAGCGACAATAAGGGAAACGAATCTATGTCGTGGGTTTGGTCTTGGGTCCCGCTCCCTCTGGTGTCGGAAAGGAGGGCGATTGCAGTAAGAAATCCAGCTGGCCAGAGCGAAACGAATGTACAGCTTTTGCCGACCTTTGTCCGGCACAGAGGTTTCAGATTGTAACTTTAGGCCTGACGTTCAGAAGGACGAGGCTCTCTCATGGCGGAGGCGGGTGCGCGGCAGGCCCTGGTTACGCCACCGGATTTACGGGAGCCGAAAGTGCAATCGCAACCTCTCGAGGAATATTAGATTGATTTATCGGTCGCGCTTGGCCTGCGCTTCCATTCGGGGGTCGTCCCGGGGCAGTCGTGGCCGGCGAGGGCCTCTCCATCAGCCGTAATAGCCGTCGCATGAGTAAAAGTCGTTGAGCTAATGCGGGATGCTCTTTGGCCCGATGAGAGGCACTCGTTTCGGGCCGTTCCTATGGTGGCTCGGGCGAGGCATGCAGGGCACTCGCTCCTGTACTGCTTGCAGGTATTTATTGTTTTTCATATTCTTTTTCCCAAGAGATCTTATTCATAAGAATAAGAGAAAGGAAGAGGATTTATAAGTGATTAGTTGTTTTTCCTTCGGTGTTATTGACTTTATTTACAGTTGTTTCGCGAATACGCTTTGCATTGAAGAGGTATAGTAATGTCTGTCCCCGGACAGACCAGCTAAGCCATGGGATAACCCAGGCTAAGCGGAGGGCCAAACGCTCTACAAGTAGTCCCTTCCCTACTTCTCGTTTAGCAGGCCTACCCTGAGATTCTCAGCAGTGAGAAACCTAGTTAGATATAGTTAAGACTTTCTTATAATCAAGATGCATTAACAGTATATCAATTATATTAACATTATATGTATCTTGCTTATAATTGTGATCTGGAGCGGAGAGAGCAAGATAGTAATACTGACTTTGTGCAAGCGGATTCATGTTGATGCTTTCAGGGTGCTTTCCTTTTTCAGCCGTCTTCGCCTCGATTTTTAGATTTGCACGATTGTTGCTCCGAGACCTAGGAACTTGGCAATTCGTGTGTGGACGCGCCCTCTCGAGCGGCCGGGGGCGTGGATGCCGCGTCAGCGACGGAACGAAGCTCGAGCTAATGGCCTCATTAGCTGCCTAAGTGTGACACGGTTGGAATCTGCCGGCTCGGACTTCAATGGGAATGTTTGCTCTGTTAGCAGTGGCGGGAGTAGCAGTGCAGAAGTTTTAATTAATCGGACGGAATAACGCGAATGTTAGCAGATGGATAGTGTTAACAGCTACAACGATAATGGTATAAAAATGGTAACATTAAACGGGGCAGGACAACGTTCCCGCCACGCTCACCGCTGCCGGAAGAGTTGGTTGAAGCGGGAGGCAGAGGCTGTGAATCAGACGCCCAGATTTATATTCATCGTGGGATAAGGAGGCTTTTGAGGATATTGCGCACTCGGAGGGGGATGGCGGCGAGGGGATGGCGCATGAAAGGAGGTAATTAGCGAGCCTCCGGCGCTGCAAAGGAAAATATTAAGTGATATCCGCTGCCGTGCAATCATGTCGACGCAAAACCTCCTTCTCGCTAAGACTTCGAACTCGAGTCCTCGCTTCGTGGAGGGTCATTGGCGGCGGCGGAGGGCGAGGTGGCGCAGTTGCTGAGGATCGCAACCCATGCAACAGTCGGCCCTGAGAAATGTCTGCGCTGGCAGACATTTCTAAGGCCGAATCGTGTAACTACGAGAGGCAAAAGGTGCAGAGAAATGATAATAATTAATAATAATTTAGAGAGGTAGGGGAAGAGGAAGAAAGGTGAAGAAAAGAGGAAGAAAGAAGAGGAAGATAGGGGAGGAGAAGAGGAAGTAAGGAGAATAAGAAAAGGGAGGGAAGGGAGGGGAGGGGAAGAGGAAGAAAGAGAAGGGAGGGAAGGGGAAAAGAAAGAGAGGGAAGGCAGGGGGGAGAAGAGAAAGCGAGGAAAGGGAGGGGAGGAGAAGAAGAAGAGGGGAGTGAGGGGACAGTGAGACAGCACGCCATACTTCATGCAGGCAAGGTTGCTATCGATTTCTGTTTCAGTTTCTCTAGTGAATTTCAAAGTCTCCCGAAGCACAGGGTGTACAAGGCCGCCCAGATGGGCGGCGAGGATCAAGCGCTTCACGTCCTCCTCGTCAGCGGAGGACTTGCTTGTCGGAGACTGGGATTCTCGCCGCGATCCCCTCCTGAGAGCCTAATCCCGAAGCAGCAGTCGTAGTTGTAGAAGTACCCCTGTTGTTGATGGTGGGGGTGGAGGTTTAGCTGTAGCGTTAGTTGTACGTGAGGAAATAATGAATTGATACTTGTGGTAATTGTAATAGTGGTGGTGGTGGTACAACGGTGACAGGAATAGCAGGGATGGTAGTAGCGGCTGTGGTAGCGTTAGCATCAGCACTAGTAGTGGAAATAGCCCTCCGAGTCGATTATTGAAGTAGTATATGGGGAGAGGTGTTTGCTTAGGATTCGGGGGGGGGGGGTCTGAGGGAAAGGGACGCGGAAGAGGACCAAGACGGGGAAGGGAAACTTGAAAGGGATGGGATGCAGATAAATAGTGATTAATGGGGAGAAAGAGAGAAACGAGGTAGGGGGAGCAGAACAGGAGGGGAGGGAGAAAAGAAAGACTAGGAAATGGAGAAGAGGGGAAACAGAAGGAGGAGAAAAGAGAGGAAAGGGGAAGCAGGAACAAGAGGACAGGGAAAGGAGGAAGCGAAGGTCACTTCCGCACCCTGCGTTTACACACACTTTGCTTCCGGGAGTTGAGACCGCGGAATCAATAAAGAAACATTGACTTTACTTACTAGTATGCGCTGGATGAAAGTGATATCGGTGTCTGTAAAAATGACTCATGAATCTACGGCGCTTTTCTTCGTAATTGAATTTGTTAAGACGCGAGAGAGTTGTCTTGGTCCGACTGCCTTCCCTTCCCTGCCTTTCGCTATACGCTTATTTGAGTCTTCGAATAATTAACAGATTGTATGCGTCTGGATTCTGTCTGTCGAAATAATGGTATTTTCGGAAATTATTCGCTACCGTCAAAGTCTGTTTATTGACTTTTCAGGGCTGTGAATATGCATGGCCATAGGCTTGACTTGGCCTTCACTCGGGTCTGCTCTTGCGCTGACCAAATTGATCTGCATTTCGGCCTCGCAACACGCAAGGGCGCCCTGGATAGCATGTCGCGGATGTGCTTCCACTTTGCCCATTCTCTACAGGTAAAGAAGGTTTCTTTTTGTGCGCTAGATTGGACTAATAAACCAACCGCATAAAGAAGAGGTATTCGTTTACAGTTTTGAAATATGGAGCTGTATTTTCGCCATTGCACTGGGTCGTATGTGCACGCTGGGATCTCTATATGTATGACGCGAATTCATAATGTTATTTTTTTTTCGTGCGTGAGGAATTTAATTTTTCATTTTCTTAATGAACGTACTCACAGGCAGATTTCTTTACCTTTGCAGTGTTGTTCGTTCTTACGGTATAGATTCTTTAATTTGTGAGAACAGTTTCTAAGAACCTTCATGTCTGCGAAGATGATGCTTTGCAATATTTCAAGCCACAATTTCTTGCAGCTTTCATCTACATTATCATTAGAATTATTGCAATATCAGAACACCCATTACCTAGATTACGCCTCCAGCAGAAACCCCAATGCTCTCTTGTGGTCTGAATACTTTTCAGAACGTTTTTTTTAACTGTTTTTTCTTTTCTTTTCAGGTAAGTGTTTAATTGGAGGACCAGCTGACGGCGCCCGTTGTCAGGTAAATAGAGCGCAGGTGGCGCCGCTGCTCTTCAGTTATATAGCCCTCCCCTGACGCCACCTGCCCAGGCCCGGCTCCCTGAGGGTAATTGCCACGGGAGGATTATCTCGTTTGCTTTATATTTCATGTCTTTTGAACTGCATGTTCATTATGGAGGCGAAGGTCGGAGTCGGCCCCGGGCGTAGCACACGAGTGGCGCGCGTGATCTACATCGAAAATCAAAGCGCCTTCTGCCAGAGAGGGATGACGGGGCTGTTTACGTGAACTGGCTTTGGTGCGCGTAGGGAGGGGGGGGGGAGAATAAGGGAGGGAGAGTAAGGAATCAAGAGAGAGAGTAAAGGAAGGAGGGAGAGAGAAAGAGAGTAGGAGAAGGTGACGGAAAGAGAGAGGGTTTATGGGGATTGTGTGTGTCTCTGATTGTTTTCTTGTTTATTGTATCACGCGATTAGCGATACTGACGTAATTACACTCTGCGGAAACATTTATTGCCCCGTGGCTGTCTGTGCTAATATTACCTTCGATGCGTGAGTCTCGATGGTCGCGTGAGTGTATTTTCCGCTTGGCTGCTCGCAGAGGCCGACCCCGAGCACAAATAACTTCATACATTCTTTTGAGCATACATAATAGATATATGAAGGCAATGACAGATAATCACACAAGAATATTAAGCACCTATCGAAAGCAAATAAATTTATCAAAATAGATAAGGATAGAAAAGTAAAGCATAAATAATAATAATGATAATAATGATGATGATAATAATAATAATAATAATAATAATAATAATAATAATAATAATAATAATAATAATAATAATAATAATAATAAAAACATAAACAAAAACAACAAAAAAGAGCGGTCTGTGAGAATTTTCGCGGCAGTTGGCGAGGCATGAGTAACTGCTGTTATTATAGGGATTCGAGGGACTTTGTCGGCGAGGGAAAGGGGAGGGACAGGAAGGCTCGACGGGAGACGCCGCCCTCTGCGTCGCCTTCCTTGCACACGGCGAGGGCGCTTTATTATCAGACGCTGCTCTCCACCGGGGCATCGCGTGTGTTTGTGGCCTTAGGCTGCTGGTTTCTTGGCTGTGCGTATCATGTGTGTGTGTGTCTGTCTGTTTGGATTTCATTTTTTTTTTTTTCGTTTATTTTTGTGTAATGCTTATTTTTATATGCACCGAAATTCGGTTTTGGTTCTGTCAACTACGAGATATGCAGTTATTTGTTTTTTCATATTTGTACTTTTGGGACTAACGTCTACCAAACGCACGTAGCTGGAAGACATCGCCGTATGTCGTGCGCTGCGGCAACGTGCATCACGAGTAACCAAATATACAGTCGTTACTGAGTTCCGCAAATTACGTCTCACTTTTTGCCTTACACTAAAATAGCCCACAAAGCATCTGCACTTGCTTGTCTATACGCATTTTGCTGTTCATATGGAAGGCGTATATGTAGCTAGGTTCTGAAGGTACGTCGTGAATATATACGCCGTTCTCCAGGTTTTATCCACCATGTGTACT
>NC_051426.1:15394105-15404105 GCF_015228065.2 Penaeus monodon | reverse complement strand
GAGAGGGAGGAGAGGCAAGCGAATGCAAAGGAAACAGGAGAGGGAGAGGAGAGGCGAGGGAGGAGATGAAAGAAATGGAAAGGAGAGGAGAGGGGAGGAGAGGAGGAGAGCGGAGAGGAGAGAAAATGAGAGGAGAGGAGAGGAGAGGATATGAGAAGGAAAGGCAAGGAGCGGAGAGGAGAGGAGATGATATGACACGGGAACCGAAAGGAGAGGAGAGGAGAGGGAGAGGAGTCGTGGAAAGTACACGGAGATGAGTCGGAGAGGGATAGAGTAGAGGAGAGTAGATGAAAGGATGAGGATATGTAGATTAAGGAGAAGAGAGGAATTAAGGAGGGAGAGTAGATGCATAGGAAAGGAAAGGAAAGGAGAGCGCTGATGAGCGTATAGTGGTGCAATGAAATGAAAGGTAACGTATGAGGAGACGGAGATGGAGATTAAGTCCGGAAAGTCCTGCACCGCGCGTTCTCTCTCTTATATTCACGTATATCTCTATAGTATCGTATATGAAATTACAGTACCGGAGTCTTATAGGTTGATGCGAGTTCTATGAGAGGAACTTACGGCAATGAGAGTATATTCTATTCTTATGCAACTTACCTGCCATGACACTGCCATTCCAGTCCATTCAATTATCGGTATAGTTGCTCGTGAAAGGATGCGTAGAGGGAGAGGTGTCATGATTATAGTTATAGTCAGTGAAAAGGCCCTTATTCTTATCTTAGCTCTCGTCACTGTATCTGCTATTATATTCCCTCCACTTACATTCAATCTTTAGTCTTCTAGTATCGTCTATTCACCGTATTGATCTTCAAGTAACTGCCCTTCCCTTCTCTTTAGTATGATATGACTTAGTATATTCCCTCCCTTAACTTCTATTCTCTTCTCTTCTAAGGCCCTTCTCTTCTATTCTCGTCCTTCCCGTAACGTCAGATTCTCTTATCTTCATCTTCTCTTCTTTCCCTTCTCTTATCTTTCCATCCCGTCACCTTACCTTCACTTCTCATTCTCTTCTCTTCTCTTCTCTACCTCCTTCTCTTCGCTCTCTTCTCTTCTCTTCTTTATCCTTCCCTTACCTTCCATGTACCTTATCTTCTAGTATCTCTATCTTATCTTCTCTTCCTTCCCTTCCTTATATTCTAATTCTCTATCTATTCTCTCTCTTCTCATTAACATTACATGTACACTTCCATTCTCTTCTTTCTCGTCTCTCTATTCTATTACATTAAGTTCCATTATCTTATATATCTTATCTTCCATTCTACTTTCTCTTCTATGCTATACTCTTATATCCTATTATGAGTCACAATTAAAGGCATATTCTATTATCTATAGGCATATGTATCTTCACTTTCTATGCTAGTTCGCTTTCATTCTTCTCTTCTAGTATATTCCCTTCGTCGTCTTATTATATCCATTCACTACCCTTACGCTATGATTATATTTCGATTCTATTACTCTTATCTGTACAGTAAATGACATTTATCGGTATATTCTATTCTTATTAACTTTCATTAAATTCCATTATTGTGGTTTTGTAAATGTGCGAGTCGAATTATACTTCTATTATCTGAAATTACCTTACATTCTCTCTGTCCTCTTCTCTTACTAGTCTTCTTAACTTAACTTAATTGAAATTCTTTCTCTTAGAGTACTCTTATATTATGTATGCTCTGATTTCAATTAGTATTATTTCTCTTGAGATGTTTATGGCAAGTTCCCGTAAAGGAGCTTAGCGGATCTGATTCTCGTGTATATGAAGATTAACTTAGATTATATATATTATATTCACTTAAAGGAACGAGAACGGTAAAAAATGTAACTTAAATTAATGAACTGATATTGATATTATATATCTATTAGTCTTCTAGGACAGTCTAGTCTATGTATATTATAGTCTCTTCGAGTAGATTCAACTGTATAAGTAAGATTACATTAAATTGCAATTCACTTAAATCTCGTCTATATATTCTCTTCATCTTATATTATGTATCTTAACTTTTATTTATAGTACTGATAGTATTATATGATCTTCTCTTATATTATCTTTATCGGCCTTACCGTAACATTACACTTCCCTTCTCTTCTCTTCTATTCTCTTATCTTCGATTGAACTTACACTTCCACTGACCTTCCCTTCATACTTAACTTAGATTATTCTTATATTCTAGTTAGAGTATAGTGCAATTACCTCCATACATGCATTATTACCAGTGATATTATGTCGTCTTCATCTGCACTTCAATTCCTGCACTCCCTTACATTGATATTATATTATCTGATATTCGAATTGTTGATATTCCATTATCTGATCTTATCGGTAATTCCATGAACTGACTTCAACGGCAAATATATGTATCTTAACTTCTATTCTTCTTATATTACTCATTTATTCTTTATATTATCTTACCTTCCATACATTCTTCTTATCTTCTATTCTCTTCTATGTATCTTATATTAAAGGATAGTATAGGTCTCTTATCGGTATATTATCTTCTCTACATTCAAGTAACTTACCTTACACCTTACCGTGCACTTAACTTAAATTATTTGATAGTACTCGTCTCTTCACCTTAGCTTGCTATTAGCTTATACTTCAAATTTAAATTAAATTGCACTACGTATATGTATATTAGAGTCTCTTGCTGATCTGATATTATAGTAATTATCTTCTATTATCTTCTATTCTATGCAGCTTCTCTAATCTCTCCTTCACCATTCTCTTATATGACTTCCCTTAAATTACATTATCTGCTATGCATGATTATCTTAATTAATCTTATTTCCCGATCTCTTATCTTCTCTTCTCTTTATCTCATTAGCTTATATTCTATTTATCTTCTATTCTATTATTATTACCTTATCTTCTCGGTCTATTAAATAACTTACCTTAAATTATATTCTCTTCTATTCTCTTCTACTTCTTCGCTTAAGTCATTGCCCTTACCTTCCTTACTTATGATTTATCTTATCTTATATTATCTTCTCTTAAATGAACGTCTATTCTCTTCTCATTCTATTATCTTATGTCTTCATATTAAATTATAGTCTATGTAAATTAAATACCATATATAATGATATTAGTGCGTTATATTCTATTACATCATTAATCACTCTCTTTCTTCTATTATCTGCTATCTTATTAACTCACTGAACATTTACATTAGATTATCTTATATTCTTTCTATTCTAGTCACTTACATTCCCTTCTATTCTATTTTCTAGGATCTTCTATGCAATTAACTTCCCGTATTTGATCATTTTATCTGTATATTCTCATTCTCTGTCACAGTATCGTATCTGCATATTATCTTCTTTCTCAGTATCGTCTATTCTCTTCCCTTACCATTCTCTTCTATTCCTTTCCTTGACATTACCGATCTTATCTTATGTTCTAGGATATTAATTATCTTATCATGCGTTCATATTTCTCTTCCATCGACTTCTATTAGATAGTATTGCTATTCGATTTCCATGCAATGAAAAGGAAATTAAAATTATCTTCTTTCTCTTCTTTCTCTATTCTTCCCTTATATTCGCTTATCTTATATTATCTTCCAATTTCATATTCTATGTCGAGTAATTAAAAGTCAAAGTGAAATGCGATGATCTGTATATTAGATGTTATCTTAAGGGAAAGGCACCTTAAAGGATCTTATTCTATATGCAAAGTAATTAACATTCTATTTAGTTCTATTCTATTACAATTAACTTACCTTATATGATAGGAGATTCTTAGTCTCTTCTCTTTCAGTCACTTCAAATCACTGAAATTAACATTGAACTTACCTTCAAATTCCATTATTTGCTAGGTATTTATCTTCCACTGCTATTATCTATTTATAGAGTCTAGTATATTTAACGTTCTCTTCGTTGAGTCTTCTACTTCTATGTCGTATATGAGTAACTTTCCATTCAAATTCCTTTCAACTTATATTGAGAGTATATTATAGTATATTATCGGTATTTCTAGTCCTGGATGAGTTCTATGATACTTAGATTATATTCTCTCTCTTCTAGGCTATTATCTACAATGAATTCCAATTATATTAAATGAAATTCACTTCATTGCACCATTCTCTGATCTTCTATTATATTATATTAAATTAACATGAACAGGTTCATCTTCCTACTTCTCTTCTCTTTCTTCTCTTATATTACCTCCAATTGCTAGATGTCAAATTACCTTATAGGTATCTCTATTATCGTATATTATATTCTCTTCTTCTTATTGAGAGTATCTTATATTACTTCCTTCAATCTACCTCCTTCTATTCTATTATCTGTCTGATCTTCCCGTAACTTAAATTGTCACTTCATTCCCTTAACTTAATTTATGATTTACAATTATACATTTGAATCTTCATTTCTCTTATCTAGTCTTAAATACCCTTCAAGTAAATTCCAATTCAACTTATCCTTAAATCAATAAATTAAATTAGAATTCTATTACTTTAGCTTCTCCTATTCCCTTCCCTTACATAATTCTATTCTCTTCGAGTCTATTATCTTATCTTCTATTCTATTCTCTTCCACTTCCCTTGATCTTGTCTCGTATATTATATTATCTGTATTCATTAATTAACACCTATCGTCCATTATTTCTAGTATATTACTGTATAGTAACTCACTTACCGGAAATTCCCTTCTGTCTCTGTATCTTACTAGGATATTAAAATTTAAATTAAATGAATTAAACTTATATTATATTCTATGATATTCTATGAATATTACCTTACATTTCATTCAATTAATTAAATTAAATTCACCTTCTATTTCTTAGCTTATATTCCCTTCACTTTCCATTACACATCACGGACATTCTATGCTATTCTAGTATCTTTCGCTCGAGTCTCTCTCGTACCTTCAATTATCTTCTCTTCTCTTCTCTTCCATTATTTATCTTTATTCCTTCACCTTATATTCTCTTTATTAAATAAATGAAAAGTACCTTCTATTCTAGTCCCTTACCTTAAATTAACATCAACTACCTGCCATTCTATTTCGTATATTCCCTTCACTTCACCCTTAAATTCTATTCTCTTCTCTTCTCTCTCTTCTCTTCCCTTTCCATTCTCTTATCTCTCTTCTCTCTCTTCTTTCACTTTCAAATTCTATTCTCTGCTCTTCTAGTCTCTTCTCTTCTACTACACGTACCACTCTCTATCTTATCTTGTCTATTCTCTTCGACTTCCATTTCCTCTTGCCTCTTCTATGCTCTTCCATTTCCCTTCTCTTCTCTTCTCTTCTCTTCCCTTCCCTCCCTTCCCTTACCTACACTTCTCTCTCTTATATCTCTTCTCTTCCTTACCTGCACTTCCCTTCTCGTCTCTTATCATTATACATTCGCTTCCCTTTCCCTCCCTTCCCTTACCCTTCGCTTCCCTCTATTATATCTCTATATTCTATTCTCTTCCTTCACATGACCCTTACATTACACTTCCTTATATTCCTATACTCTTATCTTCTCTTCTCTTATCTTCACTTACCTTCCCTTATATTATATTCTCTTATATTCATCTTACTTACCTTCCCTTTACATTATACTTATATTCTATGCTCTTCTCTTCATTTACCTTCCTTCTATTAACTTTCTTCTTTCTCGTCTCTTCTCTTCTCCCTGTCTCTTATATTTATCTTCTAGTTCTCTTCATTTCCCTACATTCTAGTCTATTATCTTCACCTTATCTTCCATCACTTCCCTTTTATTATCTATCTTAGCGTCTATTCACTTCTCTTCTCTTCTATTCTAATTATAATATATTCTCTTCTCTTCCCTATCACTTACCCTTCTTATCTTCTCTTAATTATATTCATATTCTCTTATATCTCTTATATTCTCTTATATTCCCTTCCAGCTTTATCTTCCCTTCCTTCTCTTCATATTCTTTCTCTTCTCTTTCTTCTCTTCCTTCCCTTAACTTCTCTTATCTTATCTTCTCTTCTTCCCTGACTTCTCTTCTTTCTCTTCTCTTTCTTCCTTCCCTTTCCCTCTTCTTTCTTCTCTTATATTCTCGGCTCTTCTCTTATCTTCCCTGTCCATTCTCTTTGCTAGTCTCTTCTCTTCCTTCCCTTCCCTTCTCTTCTCTTCTCTTCTATTCTATGCCTTACACTGTAAATTAGATTAACTTATCTTCCTTAAATGTACCTTCCCCTCCCTTCCCTTATATTCTCTTCTCTTATATCCTCACATTCCCATTACCATTACGTCTTCCTCGTCTTTCTCTTCTCTCGCTTCGCTTTACCCGTTACACTTACCTTATCTTCTCTTATCTTCACTTCCCTTCCATTATATTATCATTATATTACCTTCCCTTACAATTCTATTCTCTTATCATTCTCTTCCACTTCCCTCAATTATATATCTTCTCTTCTATTCTCTCACTTCACTTCCCTTCCCTCTCTTCTCTTCTCTCTCTTATCTTATTAACGTCCTTCTCTTATCTTCTAGTTATCTTATAATATATTCTCTTCTATTCATTCCCTTCAATATCTTATCTTAGTATGTATATTACTATTATATTATCTTTTCTTCTCTTCAATTCACCTTAAAGATCTTATATGCTTTATTTCTCTGATCTTCTCTTCCATTCTCTTCTTCTCTTATATTCTATTATTTAGCTATATTATATTATATTCAATTCTATGATCTTCTATGCTTTACTATTCTATTCTTCCATTCAGTCTCTTATATTGTCTCGTATCTTACAGCTTATATTACCTTAAATTACTTAAAGTAAAGTATGCTTCTATGTCTCTTATCTACTTCTCTTCTATTAACTTAACACGGGGGGTTTTTTTTTTTTTTTCACCTTTGTAACACTCTACCTTCCCTCTTAAACTTCACCTTCCACTTTCTATTCTTTATTATCTTATATTTTTTCTCTCTTCCCTTCACTTATATTCTCTTAGCTTATATTATCTTTAACAGTACAAGTCCCTGTCCCTTGCTCTTCGCGTATATTCTCTTAAATTCCCTTCAACTTCAATGGATCTTCTTCTTATGCTTATATTCTCTTCTTCTCTTCTATTCTCTTCAATCCCTGCCCTTACCCTTCCATTCAATTCACTTCGTTCGATTACTCTCCTTATTCTTATATTCTCTTCTCCTCGTACCGTTACCTTCCCTTACTTCACTTCTCTTCTCTTATCTTCATTGTCATATATTTCTTATCTTCCATTCTATTCATCTTCTTTCTATTCTCTCCCTTAACTTCACAAGTTCAATGTAACGCAACTTATTCACGTAAAGTCTAGTCATTTTTTTAGATTCTTTCTTCTTACATTCCATTATCTTGATATGATCTTATCTTATATGAGCTTTCTATTATATTATATTAAATTCATCTTACTTTCTCGTATCGTATAGTAGATTCGATTCTATATCGTCTATGTAAATTAATTGATATTACTTTATTCTCTTCTACTCATCTTCTCTTCTCTTCTCTTTCTTCTTCTTCCCTTCTCTCTCTGTCTTTCTCTTCCTTCTCTTCTCCGCCTTCCCTTCCCTTCCCTTCCCTTCCTTCCCTTCTCTTCATCTTCTATTCTCTCTTCTCTTCTTTCTCTATTTCTCTTCCACTTCTCTCTCTCTCTCTTATCTTTCTCGGATATTCCCCTCCCTTCCCTTCACTTCCCTTTTCCTTCCATTCCATTCCCTTCTCTTCCCTCCTTCTCTTCTCTTTCTTTATCTGCTAGTCCTATTATCTTCCCTTCCCTTCCCTCCACCTTCCCTTCTCTTCTCTTCTCTTCTCTTCTCTTCTTTCTCTTCTTCTCTCTGCCCTTCCCTTCCCTTCCCTTCCCTTCCCTTCTTTCCCTTCTCTTCTCTTTCCTCTTTTCTTCTCTTTCTCTTCCCTCTCTCCCCTTTCTTCTCTTCTCTTCTTTCTCTTCTCTGTCTCTTCTTCTTCTCTTCTCTTCCCTTTCTCTTCTCTTCTCTCTCTTCTTTCCCTTCCCTTCCCTTCCCTCCCCTTCCCTGTCTTTATTCTCTTCTCTCCCTTTCCCATTCCCTGTCCTTCCCTTCCAATTCCCTTACCTTCCCTTCCCTTCTACTCTCTTCTCTTCTCTTCTTCTTCGCTCTTAGTCTCTTCCCTTCTTTTCTCCTTCTCTTTCTCTCTCTTCTTCCCTTCCCTTCCCTTCCTTCTCTACTTTCCTTCTCTTCTCTTCCTCTTCACTTCCACTTCACTTCCTCTTCTCTTCTCTTCTCTTATCTTCTCTATTCTCTTACCTTCCCTTCCCTTCCCTTCACTCCCTTCCCTTCCATATTTGTTTTGTTTTTTTCCTTCATATCTCTTCTTTCTCTTCCAGCCATTTTCCCTGCCCTTCACTTCCCTTCTCTTCTCTTCATTTCTATCCCTTCCCTTCCTTTTTTTCCCTTCCCTTCAATTCCCTTTCACTTCCCCTTATATTCTCTTCTCTTCTCTTCTTATCTTCTCTTCCCTTCCCTTCCCTTCCTTCACTTCCATGTATGTCTTGTCTTGTCTTGTCTCCCTTTTCTCTCCCTTCCCCTTCCCTTCTCTCTTTTTCTCTTCTCTTCTCTTCTCTTCCTTCCATTCCCTTATCTTCCTTCCTGTCTCTTCTCTGTCTCTGCTCTTCCATTCACTTCCCTCCCTACATTCCAGTCCCTTCTATCTCTTCTATTCACTCTTTCTCTTCTCTCTATTTCGTCTTCTCTTTCTCTTCTCTTCTCATTCTCTTTTATTAGCTCCTCTATTATCGATCTTCTCCTCTGACTCTTCCCTTCCATCCCTTTCCCTTCTCTTCTCTCTCTTCTACTTCTCTCTCTATCTTCCATTACCTTCTCTTCTCTTCTCTTATCTTCTCTTCTCTTCTATTCTCTTCTATTCCCTTCCTTCCCTTCTCTTATTTTCTTCTAGTCTCTTCTCTCGTACTTCTATTATCTTCCTTCGCTTACCTTCCCTTCCCTTCCATTCCATTTCCTTCTCTTCTCTTTTCTTGTCATCCACTGCTATTCTCTTCTCTTATCTTCTATTCTCTTCCATTCCCTTCCCTTCCGTCCCTTACCTTCCTTTCTTCTCTTAATCCTTCTATTCCTTCTCTGATCAATTCGCTTCCCTTCTTTTTCTTCTCTTCTATTCTCTTCTCTTCTCTTCGATTCTTCTTCTCTCTCTTCCCTTCCCATTCACCCCCTCCCTCTCCCTCCCCTTCCCTTTCAATTCCTGTCTTGTCTTGTCTTGTCTTGTATGTCTTGTCCTGTATTGTAGTGTATTCAAGGGTACGCTTCTCGTCTTATATTTCATCTCCTCTTCCCTCCCTTCCATTCCATTCGTGTATAAGTATTTCTCTTAGTCTGATAGGCTATTAGCTTCTCTTACGTATGACCGACTCTTCTATTCTCTTCTCTTCTCTTCTCTTCTCTTCTCTTCTCTTCTCTTCCCTTCCCTTCCATTCCTTCCCCTCCCCTTTCCCTTCCCTTCTCTTCTCTTCTTTCTCTTCTCTTCTTTCTCCTCTTCCTTCCCTTCACTTCCCTTATCCTTCCCTTCTCTTCTCTTCTCTTCTCTTCTCTTCTCTTCTTCTCTCTCTTCCCTCCCTTCCCTTTCCCTTCCCTTCCGTCCCTTCCCTTCACTTGTCTTCTGTCTTAGTCTTGTTCTCGTCTTGTCTGTGTCTTGTCTGGTTTGTCTTTGTCTTTTCTTTGTTTTTGTCTTGTCTTCCCTTTTCTCTTCTCTTCTCTTCTCTTATCTTCTCTTTCCTTTCCCTTCCCTTCCCTTACCCTCTCCTTTACTTTCTTCTCTTCTCTTCTCTTTCTCTTTTTCCCTTCCCTTACTCTCCTCTTCTCTTCTCTTCTCTTCTCTTCTCTTCTCTTCCCTTCCCTTTCCCTACCATCCCTTCCCTTCACTTCCCTTCCCTTCATTCCCTTACTTATCTTCTCTTTGCTTTGTCTTCCCTTCTCTTCTCTTCTCTTGCTTTATCTTCTCTTCTCTTCTCTTCTCTTCTATTCTCTTCTCTTCTCTTCTCTTCTCGTCTCTTCTCTTCCTCTTCTCTTCTA
>NC_051426.1:15376605-15389105 GCF_015228065.2 Penaeus monodon | reverse complement strand
CCCGTCAGTGTAGCATTCATATGCATTGGATAGAGTTTTAAGATATTCATTTATAATTAAAAGTGCATACTGCTTAAGTATAGCAGGGGGACACTGTCTTCAGAGAGTGAAATATGGCGGTATAGGACCTTAGACTTGATGACGCAAATAATACATTGTATAATCGAGAGTTATTTGAATAGTACATGTATATATGTGTATATATATACATATACATACATATACATATGCCTACATATACATACATATACATACACACACATATATACATATATATATATATGTGTGTGTGTGTGTGTGTGTGTGTGTGTGTGTGTGTGTGTGTGTGTGTGTGTGTGTGTGTGTGTGTGTGTGTGTGTGTGTGTGTGTGTGTGTGTGTGTGTGTGTGTGTGTGTGTGTGTGTGTGTGTGTGTGTGTGTGTGTGTGTGTGTGTGTATCATACCTATTTACAGGTACGTAAACATATGCATATATACATGTACAGTATATATATATACGTAAACTCTCCACCAAATCACAAAATTGTATCCGATGAATTATATTTGGTTTTGTTTGCCTGACAAAATGTTAATTCAGTCGATCCACGTGTTCAACATGAATATTTAAATCTGTAAATATTTTGGACCATCAGGCATAGAGAGGGAATATAAATAGTAGCTTCCTTGAGAGGTGGCTGACAGATGCCTGAGGGAGGTGCACGAGAGGTGCCTGAGGGAGGTGCATGACAGGTGCCTGAGGGAGGTGCATGACAGGTGCCTGAGGGAAGTGCATGACAGGTGCCTGAGGGAGATGCATGACAGGTGCCTGAGGGAGATGCATGACAGGTGCCTGAGGGAGATGCATGACAGGTGCCCGAGGGAGGTGCATGACAGGTGCCTGAGGGAAATGCATGACAGGTGCCCAAGGGAGATGCATGACAGGTGCCTGAGGGAGGTGCATGACAGGTGCCTGAGGGAGGTGCATGACAGGTGCCCTAGGGAGATGCATGACAGGTGCCTGAGGGAGGTGCATGACAGGTGCCTGAGGGAGGTGCATGACAGGTGCCCGAGGGAGGTGCATGACAGGTGCCTGAGGGAGGTGCATGACAGGTGCCTGAGGGAGGTGCATGACAGGTGCCTGAGGGAGGTGCATGACAGGTGCCTGAGGGAGGTGCATGACAGGTGCCTGAGGGAGGTGCATGACAGGTGCCTGAGGGAGGTGCATGACAGGTGCCTGAGGGAGGTGCAAAGGGCCAGTTCCTTTATTAGCCTGTCTCGCCTCACTCTCGCGGCTGCTTTGCATGCTCGTCGAGTCCGAGATAGCGGCCGCCTCTGTGTTTGTTTCCCCCAGAGGTCGCGGGAGGATATTTCGCGGTGGCTCTGTCAGGGCAGCGCAGGGACAGGGCCGCGTCTCCTCCGTGTGAGGGCGAGGGAAGGGGGGGGGGCGGCCAGCCGGTGTGGAATTAGGTGTGCGCCTTATCCATTTTCAGCCTTTCTTTTCTTCTCTCTCATTCCCGTTTCTTCGGGCCTGCTCTTCCCCTCCTCTTTCCGCCCCCCTCCCCCTCTCTCTCTCCTTCCCTCCCTCCCTTCCTCCGTCCCTCCCTCCCTTCCTCCGTCCCTCCCTCGTCCCTTCCTCCCTCCCTTCCTCCGTCCCTTCCTCCGTCCCTCCCTCGTCCCTTCCTCCCTCCCTTCCTCCGTCCCTCCCTCGTCCCTTCTCCCTCCCTTCCCAATCTCCCTTTTTCCTCTGTCCTTCCTTCCTTTCCCTCTTGTTCCCTTCGTCCCTCTTCTCCCTAGATAACCCGACTTCCTCTCCCCATTTGCTTCCCCGCCGCGCGGCCTTTCCCGCGCCATCGAGCCGGCCGGCGACGAGGCGGGAGCGAGTGGAAGTGTCATGAGCGCATTCCGCGGCCCAAGTATGTCGGAGTTGTGGCCATTACACACTCGTGGGGAGCGGCCCGGGTGGCCAGATGGGCGGAGGGCCATTGTCCACAGGGTGGCCGGGGGGGGGGGGGGTTAACAACTGCACGTGATTTAGAAAGGAGGAAAATCCCCCAGATTATGGCGCACTTCTGCGGGATTCGGCTCTTTGTCCTGTTCCGTGGCGGGCGAAGGAGGGAAGGCAAGCTGGACGGGTGCCAGGGCCGGGCGTAACTTTTGTTGAACGCGCTTTATAGAAATGTCCTGTAGAGTGTCCGCCAACAATGCTTTTGCAGATAAGTCGACGTTAATGGCCTCGGAAGAAAGTTGAGACGAGTCGCGCCAGGCGGGGGTGCTGACCGATGCGCTCAAGTTGTGCTCGGCGGAGTGGCCCGGGCTGCGGCGCCCACCCGAGGCGGCTCACGGGCGGCACTCTGCCCAATAACGTTTTTTTATCCAAGCTTTATTGGATGTTGACTCGGGCGACAGCTGCCCCGGGAGGAAGGAGGAGGAGCGATGAGCCAGCTGTCCGCCGCTGGTTGTCATTGCGGCTCCGGAGGAGGAGACGGAACGCAGGGCGGTTGCAGGCTGCTGTTGCCAACGCACGCCGCGGTCGAATGCAACGCGCACTCCACTAACACCCACGCAGATAATGCGCTGACTTGTGTGCAACTCAACACGCGCAGCCACATGCATACACACGCGCGCACATGCACATGCTCATGCATGCACACATATGCACACACACATATGCACACACACATATGCACACACACATATGCACACACACATATGCACACACACATATGCACACACACTCACACACACACACACACACACACACACACACACACACACACACACACACACACACACACACACACACACACACACACACACACACACACACACACACACACACACACACACACACACACTCTGTCTCTCTCCGTCTCTTTCTCTTTCTCTCTCTGCAAAGAATGCGCCTAGGTTACCACTGTGCATGGCAGATCATACAAACAACAGAACGTGAAGAGAGGTGTTGCATGCATTGCGGCGAGCCGAATGCCACACTGGTACACTACTTGGAGAATTGCGTGCACACGCAATTCCTGAGACAAGGCCCGCAGAACACAGCCGTCGTGCTGGTAAAGAGATTATGCGAGATGCTTACACCACGGCTACAGGAGCGCCTGCTGGCAATCCCACCGCCACGGTAAGCAGCGAGTGTCAGAGAACCAAATGAGACAGCCATAAAAAAAAGCTGACACAGGCCGGGCCATAAGTGAAAGGCCCGGGCGAAGCCAGATACTTCGCAAATCTCAAACGAACGAACGAATCTTTCTCTCTCTCTCTCTCTCTCTCTCTCTCTCTCTCTCTCTCTCTCTCTCTCTCTCTCTCTTCGTCCCTCCTTCCCTCCCTCTCTTCCTCCCTCTCTTCCTCCCTTCCTTCCTCCCTCTCTTCCTCCCCCCCTCTCACTCTCTCACTCTCTCTCTCTCTCTCTCTCTCTCTCTCTCTCTCTCTCTCTCTCTCTCTCTCTCTCTCCTTTGCCTCCTTCCCTCCCTCTCTCTCTTCGTCCCTCCCTCCCTTCCCTCCCTCTCCTCCTCCCCCTCCCTTCCCCGTCGTACTCGCTCGTCTTCCCTCCTTAAGCGTGACCAAGTATCTCTGCTCACGTCTACTTGCTGAGCGAAGAAGTCAGGAGGAGGAGGCGGAGGAAGAGGAGCAGGGGTGAAGAAGGAAGGGGAGACGGAGGCGGAGGGGTAGAGGAGAGGAGGGGAGGGGGAAGGGAGGGGAAGAGGAGGGGGAGAGGGACGAGGAGGAAAAAGAGAGAGGGGGGGAAAAGAAGAAGGGGGAGAGGGAAGAGGGGGAAGGAGTGAGAGGAGTCCGAGGAGTCCGAGGAGCAGG
Source organism: Penaeus monodon (assembly GCF_015228065.2). Classification (NCBI taxonomy): domain Eukaryota; kingdom Metazoa; phylum Arthropoda; class Malacostraca; order Decapoda; family Penaeidae; genus Penaeus; species Penaeus monodon. Next base: position 15,385,305 of record NC_051426.1, on the reverse strand, counting down.
AGCAGGAAGAGGGGAAGGAGTGAGAAGAGGGGAGTGAGGAGGAAGAAGAGGGTAGGGAAGAGTAAGAAGAGGGTAGGGAGGGGGAGGGGAAAGGGAAAGGAAGGAGGAGAGGGAAAGGAGGGTAGGAGTGAAAGTGGGAGAGGTACATAGAAGGAGAAGGAGAAGGGGGTGAGGAGGAGGAGTGAGAGTGGAAAGGGTACATAGAAATAGGGTGATAGGTGGGGGGGAGGGAAAGGATAAGAAGAGGGAGTTGGAGGGTAGGAGTGTGTATGCGAGGGGGCACGGAAAGGGTTAGGAGGAGGCCAAAGAGGAGGAAAGAAGAAATAGAGGAGCAGGAAGAAAGGAGGAGGAGGTTTGAGTATGAGGGGAGGTCGGATGACGATGGAGATGAGAATATGAATGAGGGCAACAATGAGGATGCCAGGGAGGAGGAAATAGAAGTTCTAGATAATGAGGACGTAGTGCGAGTGCCAGCGAGATCAGAAGGGCAGGTAATGAGGAGAAGGAGAAAGATAAGCAGAATAACCAGGAAAAGCGTTTCAGAAATAGGAACAAAAGCCTCGATGATTCGAAGAAGGGAAGCAGACGGATAATAGAACATGGAGATCATAAAGAGATAGTAAACAGAGATAAGCATGCGAAGGATGTTAAGCAACAGTGTGCTGATCCCCCCTCCCCGCGTCTCCTCCTCCCCTCCCATTCCCCTCAAGGTCGATATGTCCTTACATCATCAAATATAGGCTAACGTGGCGCATCATTGTAGTGGCCAAAAGAGGGGAACCTATTGTGTAAAAGGGAGAGGGGAGAGGAGAGCGGGGCAAGTGTATGGAGGGGGAGATGGTCGTGATATAGCAGCGGAGGTCTACCACGAATTATCGGAGGCTGTGGATCCTGGTTTGGTTGTGTTTATTTGCGTCTTTGCTTGTATGTGTATTTGTGTGTGTGTTGGGGTGGGGGTCAAGTCAACTGACACTATAGCCTTGTTTGCTTTGTTAGAACATGTTTCTGTGACGCACCAGATATCACCAAAACCTCTTGTCTGAAACTTTAAGTCCCGTTTACATGTGAACGCACCTCCCGATTGTGTTTGTGCATGGGACCCTCTTCCCTTCGATGAAAGCGCCACCAACCTCCGTCTTACTTCTTCCCCTTCCAAGTTAACATCAGTACCTTATCCCCTGTTCAGATCTGCCTCGCTGTCAACATCAACCTCCCCTCATTTCCCTCCGTGCGTTGATAGCCTCCGCTTCTCCCTCTCTCTACCAATTTTACGCCCCGTCCCTGGCCCACATTCCCCTGTGTGCTTGGCCTCGCGTCTTCCCTTTGCAAGGTTTCCCCTGTGCTCACTTTCCTCTCTGCCTAACCTCCCGGTGCCTGTTTCCCCTTTGCAAGGTTTCTCCTCTGCCAGCTTCCCCCCTGAGCTACGTTTCCCTTCCGCCAGGCCCCCCTTCTGCCCAACGCCAGCGCCTGTGCGAGGGCCCGGCCCCTTCACCAGGCAACACCTCCAGGCGCTTCGAGCTCAGGCAGCAAGTGTCTCATTTCCCTCTCCTCTTCTTCTCCCTTGTCCCTCTTCCTCTTCCTCTTCCTCTTCCTCTTCCTCTTCCTTTTATTCTCCTTCTTCCTACTTGGAGAATTGGAGAGAGAGAAAAATAGATAACGGGGGATGAGGAAAGGGGAAGAAACATAAATGAAGTAGATGAGGATGGTAGAGAAAAGAAAACGCAAGAAGCAAGGAATAACAAGAGGAACGGAAGAGGAGGGTCGTAACGAGAGCAAACAGTCATGGATGAAGCAAGAGTCGGCGAAAGCATATAAAAAGATGAAAAAATAGTGAAAAGGAAAGGAAAGAGACGAAGGATAAGAGAAGAACAAAGAGATGGGAATTCTAAGTGAAGTAGGAATAGGAACTAAAAGCTGAAATAGAGTTAAAAGCGGAAAAAGGGAGAAAGGAAACGAACTCTCGGACAAATGGACTATCCGAGCGAGGACGGGATCTCGGGCCTCGACGCCCTCAGCGAGACGATCTGAATATGACAATCCTGGAGGAGGAAGGCGGAGGAGGATTCAATTTCCTCCCTTCCGCCAGGCTCCCTTGGTCGCGGGAGGGAAGGGAGAGAGGGAGAGGGGCTGGGGAAAGGGGAGGGAGAAGATGAGATGGAGGTGCAATGGGAAAGGGAGAGATGGAGGTGAAGGGGGAGAGGGAGAGGAAAAGGAAGATGATGATGATAAAAAGGGAGAGGGAGAACGAAACGGAGTAGACCGGCAGAATGACAGGAAGAAGGAGAGGGAGAAGACAGGAAGGAGAGGGAGAGATAGAAATGAAGTGGGAAAAGAAGATAGGGGAAAGGAGGGAGATATAGAGAGATGGAGAGGAGAGAGAGAAAGGGAGGAAGGGAGAAAGAAGAAGAGACCAAGGAGAGGGAGATACGTGAAGATACTGCGAGAGAGCAAGAGTGGCACTGAAATAATGTATAACTGAAAAATAATAATAATGATCATCATAGGGACAGTAATGATAAAATATGATGATAATAAAGTGTTGAGATAACCTCCATTATACAATATAAACAATTATAACAAGAAAACTGCTTTGCAGCTGATAAACTGAAGTCAGATGCGCTATACATTTAATTTCCGTTTTACTTGAGTCGATCATTAACATTCCGTTTTTCGTTTTCGTTTTCGTTTTCTTTCTTAGAGAGAGAGAGAGAGAGAGAGAGAGAGAGAGAGAGAGAGAGAGAGAGAGAGAGAGAGAGAGAGAGAGAGAGAGAGAGAGAGAGATGGTAAGAGAGAGGGATTAGTATGACAAAGAAAAAATTATGTGTATGTATGTTTGTACATATATTTGTGTGTTCTTGTTTAAAGTTTAAGCGTGCGTGTGTGTGTGTGTGTGTATGTATGTATGTGTGTGTGTGTGTGTGTGTGTGTGTGTGTGTGTGTGTGTGTGTGTGTGTGTGTGTGTGTGTGTGTGTGTGTGTGTGTGTGTGTGTGTAGGTGTGTAGGTGTGTGTGTGTGTGTGTGTAGGTGTGTGTGGGGGGGGGGGGCATGCGTATGTATATATTTACGTCGGAATTTTGTCATAGATGTCGTACCCGGTATATATGATTTATTTATCATATTTTGACTTGCTCTTGGTACACGTATCATCTTTCGTCCCTGTCCTCTGTTTTCCCGAAGCCCGGATGCATGTCGTCCCCCCCCTTCCCTCCCCTTCCCTCCCTTTCCTTCCCGTTTCTTGCCGTCCCTCCCCGTCCCTCCCCATCCATTCCCCTCCCTTGCCTTCCTTCCACGTCCCTCCCCGTCCCTCCCCGATCCTCCCCGTCCTTCCTCGTCCCTCCTCGTCCCACCTTGTCCCTCCTCGTCCCACCTTGTCCCTCCTCGTCCCACTTTGTCCCTCCTCGTCCCACCTTGTCCCTCCTCGTCCCTTCTCATCCCTTCTCGTCCCTCTCCGTCCCTTCCCTTCCTTCCTTCTCCGTCCCTCCCCGTCTCTTCCCGTCCCTCCCCGTCTCTTGCCGTCCCTCCCCTTCCCTCCTCTGGGATCGATCGCCTCGCGCCCTCAGCGCCCCGGAGTCCGCCCACCGCCCCTCCGCCCTTCGCCCGCTGAGCAAATGTTCCAAATGGGTTTTCATTTCCGATTCTCGGCAAAGTTACGGGAGAAAAGATAACAGCTGACGAAAAAAGGAAGAAAGAGAAGAGAGAGAAAGAAGGGGAAGGAAGAAATCTTAGCTTTCAGAAGGAGCCATTTTTCAGCGTCGTGAGCGCTTTGAAAAGGAAGAGAAGAGAGAGAGAGAGAGAGAGAGAGAGAGAGAGAGAGAGAGAGAGAGAGAGAGAGAGAGAGAGAGAGAGAGAGAGAGAGAGAGAGAGAGAGAGAGGGGAGGGAGGGAGGGGGGGGGAGACAGAGACAGAGAAATGGAGGGAGGGGAGTACAAGTAATAGTAATAGTAGCAGCAGTTCTAGCATTATTTTACCATCGCAACTCCTCCATTTAAATGGTTTCCTCTTCTAACCACCCCCCGCCTCGCCGCCTTACCCAGCTGGCACCAAGTCTATTACAAAATACTTCGCGTCCAACTCCTTCATTGAACCGCGATCTGATTCTCGGCCTGGCGATGGCGAGCTTGGGACTAGCGATTGGACACGAGGCAGCGCATCGGCGGGAGAGACGGTTGGCAGTTCTGTTTACAGCTGGCGATGTTCCTGTCCCGCCTCCTTTTCGGTCACTGCCACGGCTTATGCTGCGGTTATTACTGCGCTCATTGTTATTACTGCGATTTTTGACGCTTAACTGCTTGTTTTTTCCTACTCGTTCACCTCTTTCTCTTTCTCTTCTTCCTTCTCTTTCTCCTCCTTCCCTCCTCCTCCTTCTTCTTCTTCTCCTTCTTCTTCTCCTTCTTCTCCTTCTCCTTCTTCTTCTTCTTCTTCTTCTTCTTCTTTTTTCTTTTTTCTCCTCCTCCTCCTCCTCCTCCTCCTTCTCCTCCTCCTCCTCCTCCTCCTCCTCCTCCTCCTCCTCCTCCTCCTCCTCCTCCTCCTCCTCCTCCTCCTCCTCCTCCTCCTCCTCCTCCACATCCACATCCAGACGTCTTCGCAGAGTTTTCCAGAATTCATAAATTGCTCTTGTAACTTCCCGTTTTCCTTCGCGCGTTTCCGCTTCTTTTGTGACTTTATTATCACGTTTTTCTCTGATTTTCTCGTTTTCTTCAATCCCATTTTCTCTTTTCACTGGTTTTCTCTTTTGCATTTTGCTGTTTTTCGCTTTATCTCCCTAATTCGTTTTTTATTTCACATTACTTCCCGCGTCCATTATTCAACCGTCTCGTGCGCCCGTTTCACTTCCATTGTTTTTATTTTCTCCTATGACTTTACATTATCTTTCATACAGTTATCTAAGTTTCCCTTTCGCATGTCATTTGTTACCTTTTTATAGTTTCCTCTGAATACAGTTATTTCGCTTAATATGGCCGTTAGATTAGTTTTTCCTTGTCTTTCTTCGCTATCATCCTTCCTAATTCAGTTTTCCCCTTTTGCGTGTTCTCTACCTTCCTCTTCTCCGGCCTCTTATCATAATTTTGCCTCGCTGCTGGTCTTTTCTAGATCTATCTTCTCTTTGTCTTTCTCCTCTTTTTCCGTATCCTTCCTCCGTCCCTTTTCCTCCCGTAATCGTCCGTAACTCTTCTTTCTTCACTGTGATTCCGTCCTCCTGCTGCCTTCTCTCTCTCCCGTTCTTCCTCCTCCTTCACCATCCCTTGTTCCTTCTCTCTCCTTCCTTCCCCTTCATCGTCTCTCGTTCCTCCTCTCTCCTCCCTCCCCCTCCTTCATCGTCTCTCTCTCCTTCCTCCTCTTCTCTCTCCTCCCCATTCCAATTCTTGCTGTACTATTTATCTTTCCTCGCAATCGTCTCATTCCTAATCTTTATCTTCCTCTCACTCCTCCGGAAAACATCCACCACTTTTTCTTCTCTTCCTTATCAGCATCATCGTTGTTGTTAACACCATCATCATCTTCCTCCAGTTCCTCTTCATTTTCACTTCCTCCTCCTCCTACAATTACTTATTCCTTCTCCTCCTCCTCCTTCTTGCCCGTTACCTCTCCTCTCACCTTACTTCATCCCTCCTTCCCTCCCTGCTTCCTCTCTCTCCCTCTTCCATCCTCCTTCCCGACTATCTCCCTCCTACCTAGCTGCCTCACATCCTCCCTCTTCCCTCCCTCCCTCCTCCTACTCCCCCTCCTTCCTTCCGTCCCTCTCTCCCTCTCTCTCTTCCTCCCTCCCTCCCTCCCTCCCTCCCTCCCTCCCTCCCCGCCCCCGACCCCCCCCCCCTTGACCTAGTTTGAGCGGATCGTCACGTTGGGCTTAAGACCCACTTTCCTCGGCTCCTCCGCCTTCGCCCCCTTATTATTCGCTTTCCTTCTCCCCTTTTCTTCATCTCCTCCTCCGTCGTCTTCGCCTCGTCCGTTGTTTGTTTCGCCTTATTATTATATGTATCTATATATCTATATATCTATTTATCAATATATCACTATAGCTCAATATCTCTATATCTATTTCTGTCTATCTATCAATATATATATATATATATATATATATATATATATATATATATATATACATATATATAATATAAAATCATTATTATTCGTCTCATCTTTAGTCTAGTTTGCTTCTTCGTCTTCCTCCTCCTCCTTCTCCTCCTTTGTTTTTTTTATTTTTAAAAAATTACATATTTCCTCTGTTAATTGTCTTGATCTTTTTATGTATGTATTTATGCATGTATGTATGTATATGAATGTATTCATGTATGTATATATGAATGTATTTATGTATGTATGTATGAAATTGTGTGTGTGTGTGTGTGTGTGTATGTATTTATATGTATCTTCAATACTTATACTTGTACTTATATTTTTATTTATTTATTTTTTACTTGTATTTTATTTATATTTATATTTATATTCATGTTCATATTAATGTTTTATATATATATATATATATATATATATATATATATATACATATACATATATATATAATGTACTTACATATGTATATAAATGTATATTTACATTTATAGGTATATTTATTTATATTTATAATTATATATTTATAATGAAAAGTAAAAATGAAGGAAATAGAATATATATATATATATATATATATATATATATATATATATATCATATATATATATACATATATATATACATTATATATATATATATTATATATATATATATATATATATATATAGGAGAGAGAGAGAGAGAGAGAGAGAGAGAGAGAGAGAGAGAGAGAGAGAGGGAGAGAGAGAGAGAGAGAGAGAGAGAGAGAGAGAGAGAGAGAGAGAGAGAGAGAGAGGGAGAGAGAGAGAGAGAGAGAGAGAGAGAGAGAGAGAGAGAGAGAGAGAGAGAGGAGAGAGAGGAGAGAGGGAGAGGGAGAGGGAGAGGGAGAGGGAGAGGAGGAGGAGGAGGAGGAGCGGCTGCGGCGAGACCCCGTGGGGGGGGGAGGATCTCCTTCCAGGGCGAGAGAATCCCCGCGACATTTCTCCTTCTCTTTAGCGTCGTCAATCATGTCTTCGCGTGAGTCTCTGGGATAATTGTGCGCCGCCGGATCGACGGCGATCCTTCTCAAGGAGCAACGGCCTCTGCGCTCGGCCGCCAGGATCCTCGGCTAGGGAGGAGTCCGCTCGGGAGGCGCTGCTTTTGCGGGTTGGCGAGCTGTTTGGCTGCTGCTGTGTAGCCTCTGTCTCCTTTTCTCTCTCCCTCCCTCCCCCCTCTCTCCCTCTTTCTCATTCTCTTTCAGTTTCTCGCGCTGTGCTCCCCTTCCATCCTCTCTCTCTTTCTCTCGCTCTCTTCTCACTCTACTTCCCTTCCATCCATCTCTTCCCTCCCCTTCTCTTCTTCCACATCCATGGCCGCCCCTCCCCCTCCCTCCCGCCCCTTCAGCAGGATGTTCATGTCTTGTGAATCCCTTTTATCATTATGGAGATTTTGCCCGAGGCTTCCGAGGGTCGTCCGGCGGTTGTTCCACAGATGACGATGCGACCGTCGGCGGGATTTTGTTTGCTCTCTTTCGCTCGCCTCTTGGGGGACAAGTTGTGCGGGTTCGGGGCGTGTTTCGGGTGGGAATTCGGTCGGTCGGTCCATGAGTCGCCCGGACGCTTTGCGGAAGTGAGGACTGAGGTGGACGGAGGACCAGAAGGAGCGAGGAGCTGTGGACGAGGCACGAGGAGCGGGTGCTCCGGCTCCTCTGCTTTCCTCCGCCCTCTGTTAAGCCTTTGTGAGAGTTCGACGTCTGGTCTCGGTCTTGCCTTGCGCTGAGAGTTTTCGATATTCGAGGACTTTGAAATGTGGTTTCCCGCCATATTTTTCTTCTCGCCTTTTTGTGCAATATGTTGGACCTGGGAACTGGGCGAGGGAGAGAATAGAAAAAAAAAATCAGAAAGAGAACTGACCGTCATATCAAGTTTTTACGAGACTTGACGATGTAATGCGGTCTACTCTAAGTCGTCGAATGACCAGCCAGGAAGCTGTAACTTGTTCAGCGGGAATTTAAGACGTTTATAATTTGTGGAGGGATGCTGCACGTCCTCTGCGGGCGTGACCTTCCGGGCGCGGCGCCGTGCTTCGTGGACGTCGCCCGCCGATCTGTGGGCTCCGGGAGATCCAAAACAGAAGTGAAGCAACATCCACATAGGAGGAGGGATGTTGCGAATTCGGATAAGAAGAAAAATGGAATCTTGATAAAGAGAAGTCAGAATCTCAGATAAGGATAAAAAGTGGATTCGAAGAGAAGCGTAATGAGGGTCGACGAGCGCGACATGGCCTCCCGCCCGCCGGAGAGGTCGTAGGCGTCTGGAGAGGTCATCGAGGCGCTCTTGTGATTATCTTGGGAGATTATGCGAGGTGGCGGCCGACCCCGGGCGATGCCTGAGTGTCGTCGGGATCAATGCTGCCGCGACCCCGGCCGCACTCGAGGGGGGGTTAGGGGGGGGTGAGAGAGGCTGTGTGGTGGTGGCGCGTAGGTGGGAGGTGGAGGAGAGAGGAGGGGGAGGGGGAGGAGGAGAGGGTAAAGGAGGCCGAGTGCGGGCGGTGGTGATGCTGGGGAGACCGTGGATGCTTTCATGGCCCTTGTGGAGGTGCCCGGATGGGGCATCCGTGCACTCCTTGGGTTTGAGTTTATCGCCTGTAATGGCAGTTAATACTCTG
>NC_051426.1:15371605-15374105 GCF_015228065.2 Penaeus monodon | reverse complement strand
GGTACGCAGACAGGCAGGCAGGGAGGAAGGGAGGCAGGATCAGAAATCGGAGAGGAGGGGACAGAATACCTTAGTCATAGAGGTATTTTTAGTTTGATTCACCCTTTTCCATATTTTGAAAGGCTACAGTGTGACAACTGTTCTAATTTGCATATTCAGGAGAATATTTTATTTCACTAAAGGGAAACGTATGAAAGTATTTATCGTTTTTTTTATGTTGGCATGTATAAGTGTGTGTACGTAAATGTAAATGTACATCTGTGTATATATACATGTGTATGTAGTCCATGTATATGTATATATTCGTGTGTGAGAGTGTGTGTGAGAGTGTGTGTGAGAGTGTGTGTGAGAGTGTGTGTGAGAGTGTGTGTGAGAGTGTGTGTGTGAGTGTGTGTGTGAGAGTGTGTGTGAGAGTGTGTGTGAGAGTGTGTGTGAGAGTGTGTGTGTGAGTGTGTGTGAGAGTGTGTGTGAGTGTGTGCGTGAGAGTGTGCGTGAGAGTGTGCGTGAGAGTGTGCGTGTGTGTGTGCGTGTGTGTGTGTGAAAGAGAGTTCGAGGGTTCGAGTCACCGACCGCGGCGTTGTTTCCCTTGGGCAAGGAACTTCACCTCGATTGCCTGCCTAGCCACTGTGGGACCAAGTCAGCCCAAGTCAGTGCCGGGTAAATAGAGATGGTGACTCGGGGAAAAAAAAAACCGGGCGGAAGGCAATGGCAAACCACCGCTCTAAATTGCCAAGAAAAATCATGAAAGCACATGATCGTCAAGGCCGCGGTGGTCGAATGGTTAGAGCGTCGGACTCAAGACTGTCACGACGGCAATCTGAGTTCGAGGGTTCGAGTCACCGACCGCCGCGTTGTTTCCCTTGGGCACCTCGATTGCCTGCCTAGCCACTGGGTGGCCAAGCCAGCTCAAGTCAGTGCTGGTCCCAAGCCCGGATAAAATAAGAGAGAATGATTACCTAAAAAGGTAACACCGGCACTCTCCGTGGAAAGGAACTGGGGACCCTACCACGTACTCACTCCAAGAGCATCACAACGTGAAAACTGCAATTGAGTATCATGCTGTGACCACTGCGGCTCAGACATGAACCTACCGTTAAATGATGATGATATATATTATATATATATGTATGTATATATATTATATATATGTATGTATATATATTATATATATGTATGTATATATATTATATATATGTATGTGTGTATATATATATATATATATATATATATATATATATATATATATATATATATATATATATATATATATATATATATATTGTTTGTGTTAGTGTGTAAACAAAGATAGACATACAGACAGACAAAGAACAATAAGACTCGAAGGGCTGGGCGTGGGAGAAAAGGCGCAGACAAAGGGAAATATGGAAGCCTGCTAATACGGAAAAGCCTTATGATTTTCCTTTTTCTCGTCGCTCGGAAGGAAAAGGGGCGAAGACACACGAGTGCGTGCGTGCGTGTGTGCGTGCGTGCGGGGCAACAGCAGCGTTGGAGGAGAGCCAGAGAGATCGCCTGTGAACTGTCATGTTATTGATCCCTATGTAGTTTTCAGCTCCTCATGGCAGGGTTCGGGCATCAGGGTTCGTGGCAGCCGTAGCCGCTCGTCTTGAGAGGCGTTATCGTAGGTCGTCGGCCCGGCGTCGAAACGGCTGGCGATTCATTCTGACCCGAGGGGGGAGGGGGGAGAGGACGTGGGACCTGGGATCTAGGACGTAGGACCTAAGACCCAGGACCTAGGACCGAGGACCGAGGACCTAGGACCTAGGACCTAGGACCGAGGACTTAAGGCCCCCGAATGGTACTGTGATTGGACGATAAAATTTATGGGTCTGTCTCTCGCTTTGATGTGTTGCACGTCAAGCTGTCACTCTGTCCCTTTTAACCGTACACACACCATACATGTCACAGCATAACATAAAGTGGACTTCAAAGATAACATATATATATAATTACCACTAGTATTTCGTATGATGCTAAAGCTTACTTTGCCCAAGAATATGTAGCATCACCGTTTGCATCCCAGCGCCCGCCGAACGCCGCATTCCGAGTACACATTCAGTAGCCTGCAACGTACTCTGCAATCGGTTCGTAAACTCCCGGAGGCAGGTCGTCAGTTCAGGGTTTATTTTCGGCCGGCATTGGATCTTGTCGTTTTAATTCAGTTCCATGTTTCTTTCCTTGGATTTAATGTATTTTAAGGATACATTCTGCTTATTTTTCATCTTTATATTTTATCGTTCGTTATTTTTTATCGTTCTTTTGTATTTTCATCTTGACTATTTTCTCATTTCTTTTGTTAAGTCCCATTTTTTCGCATTCTGTTCTGTATATTTTTGTTTCTTGTATTTTACATTTTTTCTGACTTTATTCACTTCGTGAATATATATATTAGTGTTGAATCCGCCTTTATGAAGCACGTAACTTGCAAATAATACGCTGTTTGGGGAGAATTAGCTCTTGAATTCACGAGGGAACAGTTGTT
>NC_051426.1:15360170-15371505 GCF_015228065.2 Penaeus monodon | reverse complement strand
TCCCTCCCTCCCGCGCCTCTACTACCCTCCTCTCCTTCCCCTCCTCCCCCTCCTCTCCTCCTCCCCCTCCTCCCCTCCTCCCCCTCCTCCCCTCCTCCCCCTCCTCCCCTCCTCCCCCCTCCCATCCGCCCCGATTGCATTTTTTAAGTGTGTCAGGGTCGCGGCGGCGGCTGTCCCTCCGGCTCACGAGACTCGGCGCGCAAAGCCTTGATCTTAAGTGCGGACCGTTTGTCTTGCGATGATGGCCTGGGGTGAGAGCCTGTGCTTCGCCTAATGACTGTTTTGTGTTCTTGTGGCCCTTGTGACGTGTGTTTGTCCTTTCGTTTGTATGTTTATTCTTTGTTGTTGCTGTTTTTAGGTTCTCGATTTCATTTTGCTTCGAGGAGACGGAAGGAAGCCGATTCGCGCGCTTGTGTGGCGTCCTTTTCCCTCTGCGGCGACGTTTTCTCGCGGTGAAATCGTACGTCCGTCTCCCCGCTTTCTTCTTAATGGTTGTCCTTTGCGCGTTGGGAGATTTGGGCTTTTATTAATATGATAATATGAATCTAAGTTTGTTTTTACTCATGTTTCCCTTATGATATGAGGTCGCGCCGGTGAGTTCCCGCTGTCACTGTAACCAAACTGGAAATTTATATTTATTAGGGTCATTTTATATCTATTTTTCTTTTTAATTTAGAGCCCGAGGTCATGTCCCTTTTTCCTCCGCGAGTCTAAGCCTCCCCTGCGTGGCTTCTTCAACCGCCGGCGTGACAGAACGAGTAACAGGACGCGTAACGCCCGTCCGCCCTCTGTGACGCAGCGGCGCTCGTGTATCGACCAGGCACTTGGCAGACTCCTCATGATGAAGTGTCAAAGGTCATGCATTTATGATCCACGCGGCCAGCTCTGCCCTAGCCTCGCGTGCCCTCGCCGCCGCCACCGCTCTACCGCCTTGAACGACGGTGTTCCGCGCCCGGATAGCGGGCGACGGCCCCGCACTTGATGCACGCAGAGGCTCATCGTAATGAGTTTATTCCGGCTGTTAGCTCCTCCCTTCCTTCGCCTTCTGAATGCATCGCTACCTACTTAGCGCTAATTGACGCCTTTCTCTCGCGTCGCCCTTTTGCCGCCGCTGTTTGAGTGACGCCACAAGAGACCGCTGCGTCGGATCGCACACGCTTTTATCGGCGTCCCCCGCCTCCTTCTGGTAATTAGCAAATCATCATTCTCATTACCCGTCTGGTGCACATCAGAGCCTTTGAACAACCCAGCTCAGAGTATCCGCCTCAAAATCATAGCGCCCGCCTCGCGCGCTCGTATTTTTTCTTCCTGTCTTTATTAATCCATTACCCGATTGACCAGTCATTGTGAAATCGGCTGTCACGCTGAGCGGCCGGCCTCCCTGGCCGCGGAGGCCAATCAGGAGTCGACGGAGCAGAAGGACCAGGCATCGGTCGCGCGTCGATGGCTTCGTGTGCCACGGAGAGACTGATCAATGGCTTCAGGTGCGACGGGCGGGACGCGATCCGGCCGGGAAAGGCCTTGATGTGAGGGCGGGCTTACGGCAGGAATGCCCTCCCTTGGGCCGTGGCCCGCGGTGCCCTCGGGAGCCAGGGACCATTCTGGGGGTTAGCAGTTTGAAATGAATTGATGTTGCCTTGTCGTGACAGCCCCAGCAACTAATATTTAAGTACGTGTTAGCGAATTGAAATGTTTCCATGTAGGGTTTTTGCCTTATAAGCCGGAGCCACCATTACACCCTTAATAGCTACCAATAATTTAATTATTATTTATTATATATTGGTCGGATAACAGAATGGGAAAACTTTAGATGAATTAGAATTACCTTGTCAAATTGCCGAAAAAAGGCTGCTGAACTTCAGGGAAAGTAGACTTGTCGGGTCCAACTTCACTTCCAAGTCTGCGGCGGCGAAATTAGCGGAAACAAAGTGGCGTCCGCGTCGTTAACATTGCTCCAGGTCAATGCTATGTCGACCTGTGCACAGCTGCCATGGGAGAGTGAGACGAGGAACGGATGGAGGTTCTTTCGTGATTTGCATATGAGTTTTCTTGACGTTAGAGGTGACCATCATCGTCATTGATCATAGCATTATTGTTATTGTTGTCGTCATGGTAATGATTGTTATTGCTATTATTATTAGTTATTAATGTTGTTATTGTTATTTTATTATTATTATTTATTATTATTATTATTGTTGTTATTATTGTTATTGTTATTATTATTATTATTATTATTATTATTATTATTATTATTATTATTATTATTATTATTATTATTATTATTATTATTATTATAGTTAATATCATAATTTCTATTATCATTACCATCTTGATCATTATTATTATAATTCCGGCTGCATTCCTGGCGGCCCCGCAGAGGAGCTCGTGAGGCAGCGCCGCGACCCCGTCTCCGCTCCGCAAGGTAGCCCTCGGCGCCGCTGCCTCCCGCGCCCGAGACGGATTAGCATTTTGGTGGAAAATTCCGAAGCAAGTTAAAAGCTCGGTGCCGGTATTCGCGCGGCTCCGTCTTCGTCGCCGGGGAATTTCCTCGCGAAAGGAATGCTTGTTCTTCCTCGTGTTTCTTTTGTTTTCCTTTGTTTTCTTTTTCATTCCACTTATTGTTGTTATTAGTAGTATGTGTGTGTGCGTGTGCGTGTATGTATGTTTGTTTGTCTGTATCTATGTCTGTCTCCTTTAGCGCATGTGTATTGTAAGCGACGTTGTGCCAGGCCCTGCGAACGGGTAAATGACTAAATGGGCGGCGGCGCTGGAGGGGCGCGGGCGGCCGGGTGGGCGAGCGCGCAGCGAGGCAGAGATTCAGGTGTTCGCCCTTTAAGGCGTCACGAGGCTACACAATAATCCACATCCAGCAAGATGCACGACATAGTCAGGCTCCCTTCCCGCGCCCTTCCTCTTCTCCCTCCCTTTTATCCCCCACCTTCCCCTCCGTCGGGTCTGCCGCCGCCCGCACCCTCCTTCCCTCCTTCAGCCTTTCCGCTCCCCCTCCCCTCCCCTCCCCGTCCCTCCCTCTCCTCCCCTTTCTTCCCTCCTTTCCTTCCTTTTTCCTTCCCATCCCTTCACAGAGCTGTTGGCCGCGCCTCTCTTCAGGGCGCAACACATGAAGGTAATAATAATAATGAAAAATTATATTGCCAACGTTTCAGCCCCGTTTTCAAAGTATTTTTTTTTCTTCCGCAGGTGAGTGTCTTTGTAATTCCTTCATGTGGCGGTGGATGAGCAAGTGGATGAAGCATCGCGTCAGGTGGTAAGGTGGTTGTGTTTTATTTCATTTTATTTTGTTCATTACTGTTATTTTCGCAAGAGCACATTTTCTCGGCTGGTCGTCGTGGGGCGCATGTGTTTTCATATATTTTTTACCTCTCTCCTCCCCTCTCTCCTCTCTTCCTCTTTTCTTTCTCTTTTCTTTCCATACCCCTTTCTCTCTCTTTCTCTTTCTCTCTCTCTTTCTCCTTCCTCGTTCTTTTTCTCTCTCTTTTCCCTCTCCTCTTTCTCTCCTCCACGTCTCTCCTCTCTCCCTTTCTCTCTCTCTTCTTCTCTCCTCTCTCTCTCCTCTCCTCCCCCTCCTCTCCTCTCCTCTCTCTCTCTCTCTCTCTCTTCCCCCCCCCCCCCTCTCTCCTCTTCCCCTCTCCCCCTTCTTCCCCTCTTCTCTCTCTCTCTTTTCTCTCTCTCTCTCTCTCTCTTCTCTCCTCTCTCTCTCTCTCCCCTCTCTCTCTCTCTCTCTCTCCTTCTCTCTCATCTTTTTCCTTCTCTCTCTCTCTCTCTCTCTCTCTCCTCTCTTCTCATCTCTCTCTCTCCTCTCTCTCTCTCAGTTTGTGTTTGCTTCTCCATCCATCCTCTTTTCATTAACCATTCATCTTAAGCATCATACCCACGCCTTGGGCGCTGGGTGGGCGTGACGCGGGCGGCGGGCGAGGCGCAGGACACGATATGGGCGTGAGCGAGTCGGCAGCCGCGAAGTCGGAGGGAAGGGGACGCGGGCTATCAGCGCCATCGGCCTCTCGAGCGCCTCTCGCCCGCGCCGCCTCTCGCCCCCCGCGCGCTTTCGTGCGGTTTCTCGCCTTTTTTCGTTTTCTTTTTTTTTTTCGTTCGCTTACTTGCTCTCAATCTCGCTTTCTTGCTCGAGTTTCTTCTTGTTTTTTTCTCTATTTTTTCTCTTTTTTTTTTTCGTTTTTTTTTCTCGCTTCCTCGCCCTTTTTCTCGTTTTATCGACTCTCGCGGGTCCCTGAGGGCTCTCGTCTTGATGGTTTCTTGGATAAATAAATGGATAACTGGGTAGATGGGTGAGTTGAAGCGAATGGAGAAAAGGAAATGTAGCTGAATGGGTGAAGAAAAAGATGGTGAAGCGGAATGGATAATTGAGCTTGAAAGATGGGGGGCGATTGAGGAAAAAGTGGGTATGATGGGTGGAGGGGTATGTGCTTAGGATAAATGATTGGATTGGTCGTGTTGGATCCTTCGTCCATTTCCTTTGGCGACTGACTGGTGAGTGGAGGGATGGGTGGGTGGGTGGGGGAGGGTGGGGTTGGGTAGTTGAATGGATGGATGAGTGAATGGATGGATGGATGGATGGATGAATGGATGAATGAGTGAATGGATGGATGAATGAGTGAGTGAATGGAAGGATGGATGGATGAATGAGTGAATGGATGGATGGATGGATGAATGAGTGAATGTATGGATGGATGAAAGAGTGAAGATGGATGGATGGTTAGATGAATGGGTTGACGGCCTGGCGGCTATTGTCACACTTTTTCCCATTTTCTCCTTGTCCTCGGTTGACAGACGGCTGGCCCACTGCTGTTGCCGTCTCCGCCTCCTGCCTTTTCTCGGCCTGACTGACGGGCTTCAGGCCGGCTGGTCCTTCTGCCCGCCGGGAGCTCACTGATGGATGGATGGATACACGCGCGACTTTTTTCTCAATGAGGCGCGGATAAGCTTGAAAGGTTGAGAGAGGTTGGGGATAATTGGCGCTGCGAAGGGTGCCCGGGTTACTGGTGCGGAAGTCGTTCGTAATTAACTAGTGTATTTGTCTTGAATCATCTCGAATCTGTCGCTTTTTATCAGAGAGATTACCGTCGCCAGGATATCAGCTTGGCATTGATCATCTCCAATTTCTTAATTACCGAATAAGCATCGTCTCCAATTTCATGTGTTACGTGCCAAGTGCATCTGCGTTTTGACAAAAAAAAAAAAAAAACACGGAATATATATATATATATATATATATATATTATATATATATATATATATATATATATATATATATATAGATATAGATATATAGAAATATATATATATATATTTTTTTTTCCCGATTCTTCATTTCATTCCTTAGTCTTTTTTAGATTTAAGATTTAAGGTTTAAGATTTAATTTACCTTTTTTTTCTCCTGTTTTTTCACGCAATTTCTTATGGTTTCATTTCACCTCATTATTCCTCTATTTGTGGCTGTGCACGAATCACCTTTTTTCCCCACTTCTGTTTCCTTCCCTCCTTCCCTCCTTCCTCTCTTCCGTCTTTCTTTCTTTCTCTGCGTAGAATATTGGCTCCTTTCCTCCCGAATTTCCTCCGGAGGGATTCCTTTCTTCCTTTCCACCCTTACTTCCCTCTTCCTTTTCTTCCTTTCTTCCTTCTTCCCTTTCTTCCTTTCATTCTTTCTTCCTTTCATTTTTATTCCTTTCTTTTCATTTTTTTTCTTCCCTTTCCCCCACGCTCCCTCTCCCCCCTTCTTTATTCCTCCCCTTCTCCCTTTCAACCCTTTCTCCCTTTCTTTCATTTCCCCCCATGCCCCCCTCCTCCTTTCTCTCCCCCCCCCTCCCTTTATTGGCAGATTGGCGGTTGATTGTCCGCCCCCCCCCCCCCCTGCTGTTTGCGTGCCGATTTCCTCTGCGTTTCCTTCCTCGCTTGGTTGATCGCTCGGGCGGCGTCGGCTCTCCTCGGCGCGGCGCTGCTCCTCGCCTCTTGCCGTCCCTCTCCTGCCGAGCATCTCCGCCTTTTTCCTGATTGGCGATTTTCATATCATTTCTTCTTTCTCGGTCTTAACCGTCACGACTCATCATTTAATTTGTATATGTGTGTGTGTGTGTGTATATATTATGTGTATATATGATTTATTTATATATGTATATATATATAATTGTGTGTGTGTGTGTGTGTGTGTGTGTGTGTGTGTGCGCGCGCGCGTGTGCATGTGCATTTTTTCCTCTTTTCTTTATTAAGTAATGAAAATCCGAAACAAACTCTCACTTTGCCTTAGGCCGTTTTTGTCTGGTAGAAACTGAAGCTTCTTTGGAACTGATCGTTCGCATGGAAATGTCCGGATTCAAGCTCCAGGAACTCCCCCCCCCCCCCCTCGGCGCCGCTACCCACCCCGAGACGATCAACAGCAGTTTCCGCTAATTCTTAACACTTCTTGGAGGCATATCGATTATTCTTGGCCAAGGTGAAACGTTTGGCGGGTTCGTAATGAGGCCGCGCGGCTTTTGAGTGAAGCGCGGCGGGAGCAGAGCGCTGGGATGCGACTTCGCGCGGATCGTCCCTGCGGCACGAGGACTTCCACGGGCCAGGAGGTTAATCTGATGTCCGATGTCTTCATCATTGACGTAAACATGGAAATTGACGTCGAAATGTCTCCTGGAACTCGGCCCGCATTGGGAGAGTGCTTTGTTTGGAGTGACCTTCACCACAAGAGTCGCAGGTTGACAGTACTTGCACAACACTTTCGGAAGGCATATAACAACTTATAACTTGCAATTTTTTTCCCTCTTCTTTTACTTTATTCTTTTCCTCTCTGAAGGAAAGGTTAGCACATATTCACAATCATGCTCGCGCGCGCGCGGACACACACACACACACACACACACACACACACACACACACACACACACACACACACACACACACACACACACACACTCACTCACTCACTCACTCACTCTCACAATCACACTCACTCACTCACTCTCACAATCACACTCACTCATTTGAGCACTTACTCATTCACTCACTCCCGCACTTGCTCACTCACTCTCTCTCTCATTCGCAATTATTTACGCTCTTTATCTATCTATCTCTCCCTCCCTTCCTCCCTCCCTCCCTCCCTCCCTCCCTCCCTCCCTCCCTCCCTCCCTCCCTCCCTCCAGCCTCTCTCGCTGCCCCCGTTTTCTCCCTCACAGCCTCATCATAAGCGTCATCTCACGTATCATCTTTATCTGGCTGATTATTCATCATTACTCTCCACCTCCCTACTTAGTGTCAATTCTCTCCTTATCTCCGCTCCCTCTCTTTTTTCTCTCCCCTCCCTTGCTGTACCCCGCCCTTTCCTTCTGCCTCCCCTCCCCTCTCCCCCTCTCCCTCCCCCCCTCGCCTTTCTTCTCCTTTTCCCTCATCTCTCCCCTCTTACCCCTACCCCTCCCCTCTGCTCTCCCCTCGCCCCTTTCTCTTCCCCTTCCCTTCGCCCCTTCCCCCCTTCCCCCCTTCCCCTCCCCTCTGCCCTCCCCTCGCCCCCTTCTCTTCCCCTTCCCTTCGCCCCCCCCCCTCCCTCTGCACCAAGGGAGGAGAACACGACCCGCGAACGAGGCTGCGGGCGCTGGTTTGGGGTAATTTGCTTGAGGTATTGTGATTTTCGTCGTCTTCTTGTTTCGACCTCTTTCTTCTCCTCTCCTTCTCTTCTCCTTCTCTTCCTTTTTCTTTCCGTCCTTCTCTGCGCTTATTTTCTTCTTCTTCTTCTCTGTTTTCCAAGGGCATTTCGTTATCTTTTTTTTTTTTGTTTTTTTTTGTTGGTATTCGTCTTTGCCCTTCTTCTTCTTCTCTTCTCTTTCTTTTCCGTTGTCGTCATTGTCTTTTGCATTTACTCTCTCATTTATCACCTTTTCCTCCTTGTCCATTATCTACGTCATTATCAACTCCATCGCCCTCACCACCATCTCATTTCATCTCGGGTCGTCATCTCTCCTCGCTTCCTCTTTCTCCCCCTCCCCTTCCTCTCTTCCTCTTTCTCCCCCTCCCCTTCCTCTCTTCCTTTCTTCCTCTTTCTCCCCCTCCCCTTCCTTTCTTCCTCTCTTCCTCTTTCTCTCCCTCCCCTTCCTCTCTTCCTCTTTCTTCCCCCCTCTTCCTCTCTCTTCTTCTTTCTCTCTCACCCCTTCCTTTCTCTCCTTAATCATCTCTTCCTCATCCACTCTTCTTCTTTCCTCCCCACCCTTTTATTCACCCTCTCTTCCCCCTTTCCCTTCCCTCCCCGCTGTTTTATCCACCCCTCTGTCTCTTCCTATTCTCTTCTTCCTCTTCCCTTCCCCTTCATGCCACCTCTCTCCGATCCCTTTCCTTCTCTTTTAGTCCCTCTCCCTCTCTTCCCTTCCTTCCCTTTCCTCCCCTCCCCCTTTCCCCCTTACAGGTGAGCCTGAGACCCTTCCTTCCCCGCCGTCCTTTGATCACTGCCATCATCTCCTGTTCTTCGCCGCCATCTTGTTAGCGCTCCTTTGATCCCGAAAAGTCACGTAACTGAGCAGGTCTTTTCTCATTTTTCCCTCGTGTGGATGTGATTTATTATTATTTTTTTTTATTATCAATACTGTTATTGTTGTTATTATTATTATTATTATTATTATTATTATTATTATTATTATTATTATTATTATTATTATTATTATTATTATTATTATTATTATTATTATTATTATTATTATTATTATTATTATTATTATTATTATTATTATTATTATTATTATTATTATTATTATTATTATTATTATATAGTTTTTTTCTTTTCTTCTTTTTTTTTTTTTTTGTTGGTGGAAGGGAGTCGAGGTGGCCTAATGGGCAAGGGTTTGTTGTGTAATTGTAGAGTAATTGGAGCCGAGATCCCTTTTTTGTGTTCGGGAAGTAGTTTGTGTTTTGGTTTGTGGGTTACTTTTTGATTTTTCTTTGGTTTTCTCCGATTTACGAGGGTGTTAAAGTACATGTGCTGTGTATGAAAATAACTGTTCCTGTGCTGTTATTTGCGTTGACCAAATATTGTCAGATCTTATCTTTTGGACTGATAAGCGTACGGTACTCGCAATTGATGGTCTTCCACCATTTTTGTTTCTCCTACATCAGCATGTAACATTTCCTACAACGATTCATTGTACTGTTTTTTCGCTGCCACATGGCGGGATGAGAGAACGCCAGCTTGTATTCCGATTGGAAATATATTTGTATATATAGATATACGTGACATTTTCTCTGACATTTTACTATCGGAACGAATTCTTGATCTACTGGGGTCAACGTCCTTCTGCAGAGTGTGACCTCGGATCCTCGATAAGCCAGCCTAGGTGCTCTGTGTTTGCAATGAAAGCAAAACGGAAGTTAGGCAGTATTAGGTGGCTTTGAAACCGCGGCTGAGACTGCGTGATGAAACCGGGGCTCGCAAACAACTACAATGACAGACCCCAGATGGGCATGGAAAACCCAAAGACACACACGGGCAGGCAAGCGAACAGATAATTACAGACCCAGGAATAGGCAGTAGACGCACAGGCTGGCAGACACACACAGGCAGGCAGGCTAACAAATCTACAGTGTGGCGTGGCGTGGCGATGGCCTTTGTTGTTTTCCCGTTTTGCTGACGAAAGTGAGCCTTCTCTTCGTCAGTCTTCGTCGCGGTGCTGATTGTGACCTGCTTGTTAGTGCGACGTGAGGTGTAGGTTCAACCTTGTTAGGTGTCTTTTAAAAGTCGAGCGGCAGAAACTTGTCACTGGCTGGAGATGCGAGACGGGAGATTAGTCTTCCTCCTCTTCCTCGTCTTCCTACTCCCACGAATCCTTTTCTTTTTACTGCTCTTCCTTCTTAATCTTCATTTCGTATTTCTTCTTCTTCCTCCTCCTCCCCCTTTTCCTTATTTTCCCCCCTCCTCTTCCTCCTCCTCCTCCTCTTCCTCTTCCTCTTCCTCTTCCTCTTCCTCTTCCTCTTCCTCTTCCTCCTCCTCCTCCTCCTCCTCCTCCTCCTCCTCCTCCTCCTCCTCCTCCTTTTCCTCCTTCTCTTCTTTTTCCTCTTTCCTTCCATTTTCTCCTTCCTTCCTTTCTTCCTTCTTTACTCCCCCGTCTTTTCCTATATATCCTGTGCGTGCGACATCATGGCTGGCAGTAATCAGGCAGAAGAAGTAACGGCACTATTACTTCGTCGTAAGAAGCGGTAATGCCTCCTAATTCGGCCATCACCGGTAATGCAGCGAGGAACGTTTGATTACGTAACGAGTCAGAAGTCTACTCGTGCGAATGTTAGTGAAACAAGGAGGGTGAAGTCCGCAGATTTAACGGGGATATTCCTGTGTAGAGTCTCGGTGGCAATTCCCTTAAGTGTGGTAATACTGACCCGAGTATTAAAGTGTTCCGTTTTACTTTTGTTCTGGTGCGGGTGTGTGTGGATTACGCTGTCATGATTTTGATTTATGTTATTTTTTTCTTTAATTTTGTTTGTATGAATAGAGAAGCTTCGATTCCGCGAGTGGGCGTGCGCGGGAGATAATAAAAAAAACTTTCCGAACACATGTATTATGCAAGAGCGAGTGTTCGTAATTGTCTCGCAGGATTATACATTATGGTGATTCGTGCAAATTCCTCACGGGTGGGTTTTACTGCCTTATATTCTGCTTGGGGCCATTTTAGAATTCTTTCTCGGGGGGAAATGCATGCAAATTGCTGTTCTGGAGGAATTCAGCCAAGTTATCCGCCGAAATGCATATAGTATAAAAATAAATCCTTTTGCGTTTGTTTCTCCCCGTTTCATCAATTCCCACGTGGCTGCTGTATTTACTTTCACATTTGGCTTTTCTCGTACTTATTTTTTTCTCTCGTCTTCAGTTGAACAAAGTCCCTTGAACATTCTACTCGAAATTTCTTAGGCGGCGAGTATTCGTCTCGCTCTCAAAAGCCTCTTTATAGACATTTCTTCCTCTTCAGCAGTCTCTCTCTTCCTAACACTCTTTTTCTCTTTCCTTTCAAGTTTTTAACGTTATCGATTCCAAGGATGAATTCGACTTCCTTCCACCGGCTTCGCCTTCGCCCGAATATCCACCCTTTCGGATGCCCCGCAGAGCCCGCCCTTCGAGAGGCTGGCTTTCGAATATTGGCTCTCCTTGCAGAGCCTACCGCCCGAAACTTTTCCTCTCGGCGACGGTAAACTTAATTACATGTGCGCACTGGGAGGTTCTTCGGAACAGGTGTCGGCAGGCAAGTGGTGTCACCCCTTCCCCTGCCTCCTGTTTCCCCTTCGCCCTTCTCGCAGCCCCCACCCCTTGTCCTGCCTCCTGTTTCCCCTTCGCCCTTCTTGCAGC
>NC_051426.1:15352670-15355170 GCF_015228065.2 Penaeus monodon | reverse complement strand
CCCCCTCCCCCTCCCCCTCCATCCCAATATATCGACATCAAAGATCGATATATAATACTTACATAAGGCGTGACATCGGCACTGAAGTCGCCGGTGGCAAAGCCGGGCGACAGAACGGCAATAGAATTAGGGTTCGGTGAGGGGAGAGAAGTGAGGTCTTTGCCGGTCGTTTGCTAGGTCGCAGGATGACGGCTGCTATGAGCCGGCTTTTAATGGAACCGCACAGAACCAGGTGAACGCAGGGAACGCAAGGGGGAAAGACGGCCCCAGGAAACGCTAGGGAGCCCCACCTGTTTTTTTTCAGGTGACGGAAGAAGAGCCCGGGGTGAAGGGAACATGAACCGAAGGAGGACGAGAGAGAACCAGAAGTGGAAAGCTCCGAGAGATGCGAACCACGTGGGTTGGGGGTGGCGTGTGCGCACGATCAGCGCTGTCTCAATATGACTTGTTTGTATACATTTATGCTTATGTATGTTAATTTAGATGATCGCGTGGGAGGAGGGGAGATATGTACGGGCTGAGAGGTTATGAGGGCGAAAGAGATTATGAGTTGGGCTGATAGATGCGAGGGGCGGAGGGGGGGAGGGGTGCAGAGGGCAGGCGACTGGTCTTGAGATTGGATGAGAGGAGTTTGAGAGGACTAAGGGCCTGGGCGAGGTGAAGGAGGAAGAGTGTGGAGGAGGGGGAGGAGAAAGGAGGGGAGGGAGGAAGGAAGGATGATGAGCAAAGAGGTTGGAGAGGGGGGGCAAGGGGAGGCGGGGGGAGGAGGGGAGGCGGGGAGGAGGAGGGGAGGGAGGGAAGGCGCGGATGGGAAGTGACCCAGTAGAGCGACTGCCGGTGAAGCCCTCGGCTGCTTCGCTTTGGAGTGCTAGATTCCGCGCGCGTTAGTTGTGGTGGCGCTTTTATCCCGCTGTGCCGCGTGCCGTTCGCCGTGCCGAGCTCTAACGTGCTGTGCCGAGCCGCCAGGCCTTCGTCTCTCGAGGACGTGCTAATGGTATTGAAATTAAAGTGACAGTGACACTCCGCAACATTTCGCTGCCATCGCGGGCATTGGAGACGCGGCTTCCATGCTGCGTCGCGCTAGGTTTGTTTCGGTGCGAATTGCCTGGTATTTGTGGCTTCCTGAGCGGAGCCGTTGGTGACCGTGTGGAGCTAGTGAAGAGAAGGTAGCAGTCCTCTCAGCCATGTGCGGTGCGAGTTGTAGTTGTCATGTTGGTTGTGATGGTGTTGTTACATCCTGACTGTAAGTCAGTGTCCTTAGCTCAAACCTGCTGGCAAATCCATGCACTGTGCCATAACACTTGTCTCGGCCGTTCTACGCTGTGGAATGTTCAGTAGTTACAGGAGAACGGACCAAAATAACCAAACATTATTTAATGGATGCGGCGTGCCAGGCAGCTGCATGTGTACGCGCGCCAGGAAGGCGGCCGTGGAACATTTATGGGAACATATTAGTCAGGCGTTAAATGGCACTTGTGAGTCCAGACACGCAGTGTAGAGCCCCGTGGGCACACCTCCGAGGGCGTGCATCTACAGTGGCCGTGCGCGCAGACAGTAAACAGTACGGGCCCAGTTACGCGGAAACGGCCGTCACGCGTGGAATGTCAGTGGTATTGGTCCATTGTATGTGATGCGACGCGGGTTGTAGGCGCTGCTGTGATCGCCTGTGCGTTGTATGGCGGGAATTCAGAGCCGGCGGTTGGGGACGTTTCATTATGAAAAAGGGAGAGCGGTGTCCTCGAGAAGGGCTGCGGGCGATTGATGATGAGGGGTACCCCGGAATACGTGAGGAGGGAAGGTGAAAGGTGATAAAGAAGAAGAAACAAAAGAGGAAAGTGGGAGGGATAGAGATTAGGAACCTATGTCCGAGGAGGTCAAGGCAACCCAGCAGGTTGGTGTAACTGAAGATCAGCCGGTGTTAGCGCTCATGGAAGCCAGTAGTGTGCTGTCTGTCCCCCAACTCCCGTTCTCACCCCCTCTTGCAGCACGTCGCCTGTTTTTGTTGACGTAACATGTGACTCAGCAGGAAGCACACCGTGGCCCTGATCTGCCTTGTCACATGTTGGTAGCACACCTAGCTGAAAGATAGGCATTTTTCCAATTTTGCCACACAACGATATTCGAAATGTATTCCACTATTGCATTATGCTCTGTATATGCGATATTCGTACAGTACGCAGTAGGTACATTTCCACAGGGGGCGATAATTGAAACGTACTGTAGCCAGGAAGGGAAGGGGATGTTAATGAGGGAGACGGAAAGTAGGGGAGGCAATGCCATAATTACCACATACTCCTATGGAATCACGCGTGTAAACTCTACGGATGTCACAAACCAGATTTAACTATTAGGGTAAGCAAATAACAGTGTTATTCAAACACAGTGGCAAAAGCATATGTAAGTAATAATTTTTGTATGATGTATGATTTATATTTATATTTTACCTTTTACAACTACAGTAGTTACAGACTACTGTACAATGTCAGATATATGTAAAACT
>NC_051426.1:15340170-15342670 GCF_015228065.2 Penaeus monodon | reverse complement strand
GACCTCTCTCTCTTCTATCTTTCTCATTTCCTCTCTCTTCTTTCTTTCTTTCTCCCTTTCTTTCTCTCTTCTTTCATTCACTCTGGATGTTTTTCTTATACATACATACTTACATACATATAAACACATAAACATATAATATATACATATACATATCCACACGCAACCACACACGACCACACACACACAGC
The DNA here is from genome assembly GCF_015228065.2 of Penaeus monodon. Classification (NCBI taxonomy): domain Eukaryota; kingdom Metazoa; phylum Arthropoda; class Malacostraca; order Decapoda; family Penaeidae; genus Penaeus; species Penaeus monodon. The sequence goes on along the minus strand of NC_051426.1, from coordinate 15,342,479 downwards.
CATACAAAAACACAACCACACACACACACATCCACACACACACACAACCACACACACACACAACCACACACACACACAACCACACACACACACACACACACAACCACACACACACACACAACCACACACACACACACACACACACACACACACACACACACACACACACACACACCACAACACCACACACACACACACAACACAAAACCACACACACAAAACCACACACACACACACAACCACACACACACACACACACACAAACACCACACACACAACCCCACACACAACCACACACACACACACACACAACCACACACACACCCCACACACACACACACACACAACAACCAACACACAAAAAAAACACACACACACACACAACCACACACACCACACACACACACACACCAACACACACACAAAACCCAACACAACAACCACACACTACACACACACACTACACACCTACACATACATACAACACACAACATACATACATACATACATACATACAACATACATACATACATACATAGATAATACATACATACATATATATATATATATATATATATATATATATATATATATATATATATATATATGTATGTATGTATGTATGTATGTATGTATGTATGTATGTATGTATGTATATGTATGTATATAATATATGTATATTATGTATATTTATGTGTGTATGTCTATATACGTATGTATATATATATGTATATATATATATATATATATATATATATTATATTATGTATGTATGTATGTATGTATGTATGTATGTATGTATGTATGTATGTATGTATGTATGTATGTATGTATATGTATGTATAATATTTATATGTATGTATGTATTTTTTTTGTATCATGTCTGAGCCGCCGTGGTCACAGCATGATACTTAATTGTAGTTTTTATGCTGTGATGCTCTTGGAGTGAGTACGTGGTAGGGTCCCCAGTTCCTTTCCACGGAGAGTGCCGGTGTTACCTTTTAGGTAATTATTCTCTCTATTTATCCGGGCTTGGGACCAGCACTGATTTTATGTATGTATATATGCATATGTATATGTTTATATATATGCATATGTATATATGTATATATATGTATATATGCATATGTATATATATGTATATAAGGCCGCGGTGGCCGAGTGGTTGGAGCGTCGGACTCGGGACTGTTACGACGGCAATCTGAGTTCGAGGGTTCGAGTCACCGGCCGGCGCGTTGTTCCCTTGGGCAAGGAACTTCACCTCGATTGCCTGCCTAGCCGCTGGGTGGGCGGGCCAGCCCAAAAAAAAAAGGTAACACCGGCACTCTCCGTGGAAAGGAACTGGGGACCCTACCACGTACTCACTCCAAGAGCATCACAACGTGAAAACTGCAATTGAGTATCATGCTGTGACCACGGCGGCTCAGACATGAACCTACCGTTAAAAGAAGAAGAAATATATATATATATGTGTGCGTGTGTGTGTATGTGTATGTGTATGTGTATGTGTATGTGTGCGTGCGTACGCGTGCTCCCCCTTCCACCTCCTCTCTCATTCTCTCCTCTCTCTCTCTCTCTCTCTCCCGGCATGCATCTCTGCTAACACGAGCGGTCGATAAGAGCAGTATACGCTTGACCCATCACAACCTGATGAAGGTGAGAGGGGGAGAGAGAGGGCAGGTGGGAGAGGGAAGGGGGAGGGAGAGGGAGGGGAGCGGAGAGCAGAGAAGGTCGAGGGGCATCATCTCTCAGCTATGACGCCAGTGTTGAGAGCGAACTCCGCGCCCGCGGAAGTGACATTGCTCCCTCGCATTTAGTCGCGACGATTCTGTCTGGGGAGCCACGCACACCTAGCGAAAGGCACTGATCCGCAGGATGTGTCAACGGAGACTCTTAATTAATTCAGACAGAAACCCTGAATCAGCGTGCGGCTGAGCTGAACGCTCCGACGGTGCAGGTCGCTGTGACTCGGCCTTGGAAAAAAGCAAATTCGCGGCTGGAACTGAGTGCGAGGCTTTCGCAGGCGGCGTCGTCAAGGGCCGTGTTGTGGCGGGCAGAGTGCCTAGCTTTGCCAGCACGGCGTGAAACACTATCCAGGCTTTAGGGCGAGAGGGACAGAGCAGGTGACCCAGAAGGAAACCTGGTCGGAGCAATCGGGAAAGGGAACCAAAGAGAGGAAGGAGAGGCGCACACGCCAGATCCCGTCTTTCGCGCGGGATTCCCTCCCTCGCAAGGAGACGCAAGCGGCGCTCCTTACTCTCGTGTTAAAACGCCGGCCAGAGATATGAGCCGTGATTAATGTGGCGCCG
>NC_051426.1:15332568-15335070 GCF_015228065.2 Penaeus monodon | reverse complement strand
CTTCTCTTTCCTCTCCTTGCCCTCCCTCTCCCTCCTCCCTTTTTTGTCTCCCTCTCCCCTGTCTCTCGTTCTCCTAACGTCGCCGTCGCCCCACCAGTTCGACCCAGAGCCAGGGGGTGGGGGCGTGGTGAGGTGCAGGGGCGGAGGCGGGAGCAGGGGCAGTGGCAGGGGCAGGCATGCTCTTGAGGGAGTCCTAAGTACACCGAAAAAAGCAAATAGATCCGAGATTGAATGCAAATAAAGGAGGCGCCGTAATCGCTTTTAGAAATGAGACCAGCGACCTCGTTAGGACAGAAGCAGTGGCCTTGTCGTTAACGTTGTTGGCTGGGCTTGTTAATGGTGTCCTATGAATTGTTGAGGTTTTATTTCCTTTTTTCTTGTTCTTCAGGTCATCGGAATTTGTGTGGATTTCGGTATGGTAAAGATAAATGTTGAATTGCGTTTCGCTTTTGCTTGGTTAAGTCACCGCTGCTAAAATCGGCTGCGGGTCTCGGGTTTTCTTTCGTCATCTCTCGTTGGGACAGGTCAGGCGAGGAATACAGCTCAAGGCAAGATGGACACAGGGGGAGGGGGACACGAGATTCGTTGTCAGTAACACTCACGCACTCGCTCTCGCACTCACTCACACGCTCTCGCACTCACTCTTTTCGATTATCTTTCTTACGCACACACATGCACTCTTGCACTCACACACTTACGCATACAGGCAGTGAGTGAGTGAGTGAGAGTGTGTGTGTAGGGGTATTTGTGAAAGTGAGTGAGTAAGGAGTGTATGTGTATGTTTGTGAACGCACACGCACACGCACGCACGCACACACACACACACACACACACACACACACACACACACACACACACACACACACACACACAAAACACACGCACACACACACGCACACACACACGCACACACACACACACACACACACACACACACGCACACACACACACACACACACACACGCACACACACACGCACACACACACACACACACACACACAATGTATCTATGTATATATGTACATAATTATATATAATTGTTTTGCACTACATTTCACAGTGCAATGTCTAATGTCCTCGTATTGTATTACAAGTACACAGGTTTGTCCCGGCTGGAGCGATGTATAAAAGCGCGAGCTTATCAGTGAAATCGGATTGCAATGAGATTACGGTGTCTCTAATTCACAAGGCGCGGGATCTGCTCTATTTTTGTGAGTTCATTTCCCCCGTCGGATTACGCCTGCAGGGGACACCGCTTCAAAGGGACGCTGACGGAGCGCCCCGCCAGCGCCGCGTCCGGGGAGCGAGGGGGCATGGGGGGAGGGGTATTATCCTAGAAGGTATTAAGCGGATGCCGTAGAGACAGAGAGCAAAGCAGGGCCTGCTCACGTTTCTCCTCATATATATGTGACACACACACAGGCACACATAAATATACAGGCGCACACACAAACAGAGAGAGAGAGAGAGGAGAGAGAGAGAGGAGAGAGAGAGAGGAGAGAGAGAGAGGAGAGAGAGAGAGAGGAGAGAGAGAGAGGAGACTGAGAGAGGAGAGAGAGGAGAAGAGAGAGAGAGAAGAAGAGGAGAGAAGAGAGAGAGAGAAGAAGAGAAGAGAGAAGAGAGAGAGAGAAGAGAGAGAGAGAAGAGAGAGAGAGAAGAGAGAGAGAGAAGAGAGAGAGAGAGGAGAGAGAGAGAGAGAGAGAGAGTTATCATTATCTTTATCATTATAATAATAAATATTATTATTATTATTGTTATTATTACTATTATTCTTATCACTGTTATTATTGTTATTATTATCAATGTTGTTCTAGTAATAGTAGTAGTGTAATCATTATTATTATTATTATTATTATTATTATTTTATTATTATTATTATTATTATTATTATTACTATTATTATTATTAGTGTTATTCCCCTAGTATTGTGATTTTCATTATCATCATTATAATTGTAGCTGTTACTTTTCTTAAAAATGATAATGATAATGATAAGATTATATATTTTTTTTCTATTACTTATTTCTGTTGCTATTACAATTAGTGCTCATCTTTATCACGATAGTTTTCATTGTTATTGTTATCATTACCATCATTTTTGTTACTGAAAAAGTGTGCTTTCACAAAAGGAGGCAACTACGTAGGCCTACCTGGTAAGACCGACTTCCGTTTTCTTTTTTTCTTTTCTTTTTCAACTGAGAAACATATCTTTTTGGCTTCCCTGTTCTCGTTTTCGTGTGTTTTTATGTAATTTTGTTTATTTTTTTTTTATCTTATTCATCCTTTTTTTGAAGTGAGTGTGTGAATGTCTGCGCGCGTGTCTTTTTGAGAGGGAGGGAAACGAAAATATCTAGGATTTGATGTTCTGAAAAGTCTGAAGGGCCTCTCCCTCGGGGAAAAAACGTTACACGGCTCAGCTTAAAATAGAACAGATGTTATTTTCAAGAGGATGAACGTAAACGCCTACTTGTGTTATGTCATATTCTGGCGCGGCGCAATCT